>NW_020675154.1:0-4293 GCF_002925995.2 Terrapene triunguis
CTTATGCTCTAATAAATTTGTTAGTCTCTAAGGTGCCACAAGTAGTAAAGCATACTGTATCTCCTTGGAACTGCAAGGTGGATTCTTGAGAAGGCAGAATGGAACTGCCTGGATTGAAATTTTACTAGAACAACTAGGTGAAAATGGCAACAGGAGATTTCACAAGTGATCAGGATCTCTGTTGTCTCTCTTATCTAAATGACACTGCTGAGGACAGGACAGTTGTTCCTCACTACACACACTAGGGGCATTTGTTCCATCCGGACTCAGAGCAGAGTGCTTCCTGTAGCACCCATGCCTGCCTCTAGACACTCCATCCGAGTGTTGCTGACCAACTTGGCTCAAGAGCTGGCAACAATACTACAGCTCTTCATGATTTTGAACTTCTCTGCCCCATTTCCACTCTCTCCCACTCTGAGCAGGCCTGTGGCAATTTGTAACTTAGGCTAGGTCCACACTACCCGCCTGATTCGGCGGGTAGAGATCGATCCCAGAAGCGCTCCCCCGTCGACTGCGGAACTCCTGCTTGCCGAGAGGAGGAAGCGCTGTCGACGGGGGAGCTTGCCTGCGCCGCGTGGACCCGCAGTAAGTAAACTTAGTTCGATCTAGGAAACGTCGACTTCAGCTACGCTATTCTCGTAGCTGAAGTTGCGTTTCCTAGATCGATCCCCCGCCCCAGTGTGGACCAAGCCTTATACTCATCCTGATCTAACTACCTTCATTGCCCTCTTCTGGATTAATTCTGTCTCTGCTACAGTCATGGAACTAAAGCTTAAGCTTGTTCTCCAAATAAAGTTGGTTTGCAGCAATGTGGTTACAACAGTTGTAGTTCTTCTCCCTTTTTCACGCATCACTTTATGCTCTTTGCTTTTTAATTGCTGCTGCATGGTGAGTGTATGTTTTCACTGATGAAGGACTTGCCTCCATGTGCACAGCTCCCGCTGACTACAGTGGGCTTTGGATCAGGCCCCATATCTTTTTCCCAAGGGTTCCTTCAAGTTACAAGCCCCTTGGTGTATAAGGGAAATTTAGTTTGTTTTGGCAAATGAGCTCTGCCCTAATTTCATCTTCTGTCCTGCTCTTTTAACATTCATCTTAGGTTTCTATAGCATTAGCTGCCTAAACAAAACAGTTTAGTGAAATCTGCCGTTGATACTGACTTGTTCATTCTCTTAATCACTAATAAATGTCCCATCATGTTGGGTGCTGTACAAACTCAGAGTAAGACTTTTCAAAAACACCCAAGTTCCATTTACAAAATCACGTCGTAGGTGCTTAGTCTAAGTCCCATGGCAATTGGGAGCCGAAGGCCCTAAGTAGTTTTCACCATGGAATTTAGGCTGTTATGTCACTTAAGTGCTTTTGCAAATTGTACTTCCAGTCCCTGTCTCAAAACTGAGATTCTAACAGTCTTGCAGTCTAATTTCTAAGACAAGGCATAAGTGGATTTAAAAATAGGAGAGAGGATGAGGGTAAACAGTGATAAGATCACACGGTTACACAGGTTGCCTAATACACAACTTAAGGAGTCTGATTCAGTTTCTCTGCCTTTCACTGATCCCCATTTTTAAACACTTTATTTACTAGTGAATTAATCCCCTGCCTATTTCTGCTGTTACTAACTTCCTCCTTTGCTTAGCTTTACTGATTTTTAAACCTTTTTCTGCTTTTCATTTTTAAAACACTTTTTATGAAAATATTTCCCTGTCATGTCTTTCAATTAAAAAAAAAAAAAAGTTGCCTCTACTTCTTTCCTTGCTCTCACCCATCCCAAAGTCCAGCTGCATCCCTCTGCGAGTTCAAGTCCCTTTTACCAGATACAGTTTCCCACTGTAACGTAGTGATGTCAGTGGGGCTTTTGAGATGCTGAAGCTGGATACGCAGGACTCAGGGCTGGATTAAGGCATAGTGACTGCAGTCCCATGATATGCTGGGACCTGTGTTGTGGTGTATCGGGCACTGAATTGTGTTAATCTGATCCTGAGAGAACCCTTCTGGCCTTAACTCACTCTCCCCCCGGGCAGAGCTGGGAGCTGTTATAGACCACTCTTTGGAAGGGGCAGGATCCTGGTCCCATGTGATTGGAGGTAGAGGAGTGCTTTAGTCCCGCTCCCCCACCCCATATTCCCTCTTTGGAGAGGCACCTTCTCTGCTGCCACTGGACAGCCTAGAGGAGAGCTGGGGCCTTCTGCCAGCCTCCCCTGTTCCCGGGGAGGGGACTCCTCCCAAGAAGTATGGGGAACAGCGGGAGCCTTTCTGGCTGGGACTCCTTGCTACTGGTGATAAGATCCTTGCCTCCCTATCCTTCTGAGCTGCCTCCATAGTGCACTGCCATCCTATCTGTCCTTGTACCTCCTTTCTGTAAAGGTTCAAACATTTGTTATTTGGCGGGCCCACTGTGCTGTGCATTTTGTGGTGCAGTGTGGGAGGGCAGGGATACAGGGGGACATGGGTTTGTCCCTACAACTACAGAAGCGTTCTTGTTAGTGAATCTGGCAGCAAAAGACCCCTCTATGTTGGCTATTTTTCAATCGCTTGACAGATTTGGTCAGAGTTTCACACATTCTCAACACTGGTGATTCCCTCCCAGACTGAGAAAAATTTGGTGATTCCTCCCCCAAGACCTCTGACCCTCAGCAGGTGGCATTTGGTGACCGTGTCTATAATAGGGATAGCTGATCATGGAGTTTGAAAGGCAAAGGTATGAAATATTGTCCATCTCCCAATTCAGTATGGTGGGCAGGGCTGTCATGCCGAAGACAGAGGCTCCAGCTGAGGCTACTTTGGTGAAACACCCTATCTGAAGTAATGTCTGACTGATGGGCAGCTGTGACACTTCACTTGTATTGTCAGTTGGTGGGAGCTAACCTGCAGAGGGACAAGAAGGGTGATGGGATGAGAATTTTCAAGGCTTCTGCAGCTGAAGTGGGGTGAGCCTTCTTCAGAGGCAAGCCTCTGTCTTGCTATGCATGGCACAGTCACCCTGCAGCCTGGCCCCCTGGGAGGGCACATGTTCATCTGCATGGGCAATTGGCTGACCGAGGACACTGCTGTGGGGGGTGCCGAGCCATAAAAGAATTGGTCTTGGAGCCAATCTATAATCTACTCCTTGACTGTATGCTGGGGATTGCTGATCATCGTCCACCGGAATTGCGCAGGAACTGAATTCACTCTTCCTTCCCCCACTCCATGGCCAAGTGTGCTGATTGTTACCCTACTCCCTCATCCAACATCCTGGTCCCCCTCTCACAAGAAGTACCAGAGTGGAAGACAGTCTCTTGCTCCTGCCCCCACTGAGTGTTCTGCCTTCTCCAAACATCCATGTCGACCTGGGGCATGGCAGCCTGGGAGCCAACTGTCTCATGTGCTGGGTGATGCAGAGCATGATACTGGGTCAGCCCATGTTCTTTTGTCTGTCTCTGGATTTCTCCACTTACTCTGCCCCAGCCGTCTGTCTACTCAGTTTCTCCTTGTCACCAGCCTGTCTGTTTCTTCAGAGTGGTGCATATTAACCTTGCTTTCTACAGATATTCTCATTTGCTTCTCTTTCCTTGATGTATTTTGTGTACTGTGATTTGCATTTACACCAAGGAGCATCCATTTGACCCTGTCTTCCCAAATTTGTGTGCTGCTCAAGAAACTCCTACTGCCATATTGCCTGAGCCATCTGTGTTCTGCATTTCTCCATCCTCTTATTAGATTGGAAGAAATTAAGTACTTACGGCTCCTCTAATTCTTATCCTGAAGGATCCCAAAGCGCTTAAATAACATGGCTCATCCACCTCTTAGGGGAATGCAGCAGGTGTTCTGCAGTAGCTTTCCTGCCCAGGAGTGGTGAGAATATCTCTGAACAGAATGGTGGGGAATATTAGCGTGGTGGAATGTAATTACCCACATAGGAGTTTAGCCTGGAGGCCAGGGTTAACATGCCTCTTTTCTGAGGAGTGTCCTGGGGTTATTAATAACTGCCAGCAGTCAGGATCTGTGATTTACAGCCCCTAGGAGGGCAGGAATGGCTCTCTGTGTTTCTGTAGATTAGAATTCTTAACCAGCTTGCTTGGGGCTTTGTGTAGGAGGTGAGCGCAGGCCTGAGTCTGTATTAATTGATTTTACACTCAGACCTGTGCTATCTGCAGCTGCCTGCAAACAGCACTTGTATTAAGATACATCCCTTACCTGGAGTAATCGGTACTCTGTTGTATAGGGTTACCATATTTCAACAATCAAAAAAGAGGACGGGAGGAGCCCCGCCCCCGTCCTGCCCTAGCCCCGCCCCTGCCCCTTCCACTCCCT
>NW_020675155.1:0-1492 GCF_002925995.2 Terrapene triunguis
GGAGAGCAAGGATGGCATATTTAATACCAAAATTGGGAATTAGTACATTGAAAAGAATATCTGACTGTGTAGCTGTCATGACAGCTGACCTAGTAGCAATAATGCTAGCATTAAACTGGAGCTGGGATGTACGCCCAGTAGCAGCCGCCATTTTTTGCATTCAGTCTCAGGCCTTATGTGATTAAAAAAGGGTGTCTTGTGCTGGAGCTGCGATTTAATCCATGGAATTATATTTCTAATAACAGAGAGAGTACAGATGGGGATACATGTTGTGTTAGCTTGGATCCCAGCACATCCAGGGGTAACAGGAAATGAAGTGGCGGACACAGCAGCTAAACCCGCTGTAAGGAAGGGATGGCATAGACATACCTTTGAGTACACAGGAATCAAAAGCCTAGCACAGAAACATTGAAAGGAGGAATGGCCCAACACTTGAATTAATGAAAAAAGAGGAAGAAGATTTTTTGAATTGTGCCTGAGAGATGAGCATTGCAACATACTTCAGGGTCTGGACAGGACCAGTGAAGTGCTTTTGTTTAGAATATTCATTGGCCATTGTGGCTTAAACCAAAATCTTTTTCAAATACATAGACACAAAGATAGACTCTACACTGTGTGAGGTGGAAGAAACAATTGATCCCCTTTGATGGGTATGTAAGAGCTTTGACAAAGAAAGGGAAAAGCTTTCTGAGAAATTCAAATATCTTATAGTAAAAAAGACTGTTATTTTATAAAAACAGCTGGGAAATGGAGTATTATTAAACAGGTGCTGTTACGTTACCTGAAAGATGCAGGGCAGAGTGCAAGGACATCAACTGCTAAGGATTGAGGAATTGTAGTTGCTGGTACCTACAGACTATTGAGTCAAGTCTGCTTGGCCATGAAAAAGAAAAGAAAAATGAAGGGAAGATTGAAGGAGATGGGCTGAGTGAAGGAGATCAAGCCATGTTTATAAGCAAGGAGGAGCGGATGGAAAGTGGAGGGGTGAAGGCTCCAGTCAGGCTGGGCTGCAGGAAGGTTGGCTAGGCAGCTGAGCTGCTCTGGCTGAGCTATACTTTGGGGGGTTGTGGGTGGATGGAAGATGTAATGGAGAATACTGAAACCAGTCTGGAAAATGATGAAGAAGATGACAGAGAGGAAGACTTAACAGCTTAGGAAAAAGAAAAGGGAGGACATTGCAGAACTAGGAGAAACAGCAGACAAAGACAGGAAAGAGTAAAGAGGAAACTAAATGTTAGAATAATGAACTCACTAATCAAGGATGAGAAGATGAGGGACATTGACCCTCTGAAAATGGCAGAATGGATTAAGAACAGGAGTACTTGTGGCACCTTAGAGACTAACAAATTTATTTGAGCATAAGCTTTCGTGGGCTACAGCCCACTTCATCGGATGCATAGACTGGAACATACAGCAAGAAGATATTTATACATACAGAGAACATGAAATATCATCTTGCTGTATGTTCCAGTCTATGCATCCGATGAAGTGG
>NW_020675156.1:0-1216 GCF_002925995.2 Terrapene triunguis
GGCATTTCTTCACCATACAGAAAGGCAAAAATATTCAACATACCTCAGCTCATATTAATAAACATACTATTGTGCTTCAAAAGAACAGCAAATCCTGTTCTGCAGTCATCCATTACATAAAGGAATGCAGCTGATGCAACATATTGTAGTATAAGTGACTATAAAATTATATTACAATACATAGATTCTGAAAAAGAGAACTACGTGTTATTTTCAGGTTCTGACTTAACCATGAATTCCTTTGCTTTTTTCAGGTTAAGAATCCCTGCCTATCAATCAGTTTTTGAAAGAACAACCTTATCTATTTTGTGCTTAGTAAATGAGAACATGAGGACAAATTCTGCACCTACTAAACAGTTATTTTAGATAGTCACTAGAGAAAACCTCCCATTCCCTCAAACTCCTGCGCATAGGGGAATTGCTGATCTATTGGCCTTGCCATAGCTTGCTCTGCCCCCAAATTCATCCTGGGTGATAGCAGATAGTAACAACCCCAGAGCTCCCTGGTGTTGAGTCATGTCAAACGAATATGCTTTTGGATAGGATCAAATTTGCTATGTTCCTGACAGGTTTTAGTAAAAGAAACACTGATTTCTTCTTGGTTTAAAAAGGGAAACACAGACAATTAAGAGCCTGTATGTTATGCATATTGCTTGTTAGTTCAAAGATCAATGGTTAACAATCAGTAGAAGTAAGTAGTATTGTCTTCCAGCCATGCAGAATGCAGGACTGGGCCCTAACACTTGTCCATCCATCCCAGCCCACCACTCAGTACTGCTCATGTTCAAAGTTTGGTCACGCTTATCCTTTTCTGCTGGGCATGATTGTGTTAGCCAAACCTCATTCATGGGCTTGCCACAAGGCTCAATCTATCAGTCACTGTGGTTTCTGATATCATTTCTTGGGAGTGTTTTTAATTAGTAGGTCAGTAACAACAACATTGAGACAGTGTTTGTGTAACAGACTAAAACAGCCTTTACCGGGGTATTTATCTGATAAATGAACATTTTTAAAACATTACACTGAATATCAAATATTTTAAAATTTATTTTCTCTGAGGAGGATCAGATATGTTGTAGATATCGGGCAACAAAATTTGACTGTGCACAGTTCAAGTCTCTGAATTCTGCCTCACTGACTTCTGCAGTGTCCTGATCCTTATTCATAGATTTCATAGATTCATAGATTCTAGGACTGGAAGGGACCTCGAGAGGTC
>NW_020675157.1:0-3936 GCF_002925995.2 Terrapene triunguis
TTTTAGTAGAGTTTTACGTCGTTTTAGCCTTTTGGTTATAGTCCAGCTAGCATCAGTCTAACACTGAATATGCCCCCTAGTGGAGTATTTCAAGTTTGCAAGGGTTAGGATTTTTATTTTCCTATCAAACCATGGTCTCTCAGTACTTTGATTGTATAAGACATGACATATGGATTAGATATTTTAAAAAATGGCACAAGACAGTCAGTTTGGAAAGACTGGCTATGACATGTGGCCAGTAATTACTGGAAGAAATTTAATAAAAGTTTGCACCTACTGCCTGAAGAGTAGCAAAAATGTAAATAATTAGTTTTTGCCAACTCATTAATGCTAATCTGAGATATGCAACCATCTTTGGAAATGTTACGCTCAGCCACTTGTGTTTCTATACAGTCAAAGATAAACAAATCCAAAGTCTACCTGCTTCTTGAAGTGCCTAAATACTGTGGCATTTGGTACTTGAAGATACTTTTCTTTCTGTAACCCTCACTGACCTCATCCCATCCACATCATACTATCACAGCTTCTAAACAGAAACTGGCATCTTTTAAGAGGTGGCTTTTCTGTAGATTGGGCTTCAGGAATTGTCAGTCCTTCGTCAAAAGAACAGGTACTACACATGGAGCACATGTAGACAGAACCCCCCTCCTAGAACTCCAGCAAGAATTTCAATTAATGTTAGTTGTTGTGACAGTTTTGAAAGATGGATCCCTACCAATAGGAACTGGACTAAAATTAAGTCCTATCATAGAGATCAAATAGTTCTTAGAATCATAGAATATTAGGGTTGGAAGAGACCTCGGGAGGTCATCTAGTCCAATCCTCTGCTCAAAGAAGGACCAATACTAACTAAATAATCCCAGCCAGGGCTTTGTCAAGCCAGGCCTTAAAAACCTCTAAGGATGGAGATTCCACCAACTCCCTAGGTAACCCATTCCAGTGCTTCACCCACCCTCCTAGTAAAATAGTGTTTCCTAACATCCAACCTAAACCTCCCCTACTGCAACTTGAGACCATTACTTCTTGTTCTGTCATCTGCCACCACTGAGAACAGCTGAGCTCCATCCTCTTTGGAACCCCCCTTCACGTCGTTGAAGGCTGCTATCAAATCCCCCTTCACTCTTCTCTTCTTCAGACTAAATAAGCCCAGTTCCCTCAGCCTCTCCTCATAAGTCATGTGCCTCAGCCCCCTAATCATTTTCGTTGCCCTCCACTGACTCTCCAATTTGTCCACATCCCTTCTGTAGTGGGGGGACCAAAACTGGACAATACTCCAGGTGTGGCTTCACCAGTGCCGAATAGAGGGCAATAATCACTTCCCTCGATCTGCTGGCAATGCTCCTACTAATACAGCCCAATATGCTGTTGGCGTTCTTGGCAACAAGGGCACACTGCTGACTCATACAGCTTCTCATCCACTGTAATCCCCAAATCCTTTTCTGCAAAACTGCTGCTTAGCCAGTCGGTCCCCAGCCTGTAGCGGTGCATGGGATTCTTCCATCCTAAGTGCAGGACTCTGCACTTGTCCTTGTTGAACCTCATCAGATTTCTTTTGGCCCAATCCTCCAATTTGTCTAGGTCACTCTGGACCCTATCCCTACCCTCCAGCGTATCTTCCTCTTCCCCCAGCTTAGTGTCATCTGCAAACTTGCTGAAAGTGCAATCCATCCCATCATCCAGATCATTAATAAAGATGTTGAACAAAACCAGCCCCACGACCGACCCCTGGACACTCCGCTTGATACCGGCTGCCAACTAGACATTGAGCCATTGATCGCTACCCGTTGAGCCCGACAATCCAGCCAGCTTTCTATCCACCTTATAGTTCATTCATCCAATCCATACTTCTTTAACTTGCTGGCAAGAATACTGTGGGAGACCGTATCAAAAGTTTTGCTAAAGTCAAGGTATATCACATCCACCAAGCCAGTTATCTCATCGTAGAAGGCAATCAGGTTGGTCAGGCATAACTTGCCCTTGGTGAATCCATGTTGACTGTTCCTGATCACCTTCCTCTCCTCCAAGTGCTTCAAAATGGATTCCTTGAGGACCTGCTCCATGATTTTGCCAGGGACTGACATGAGGCTGACCGGTCTGTAGTTCCCCAGGTTCTCTTTCTTCCCTTTTTAAAATATGGGCACTATATTTGCCTTTTTCCAATTGTCCGGGACCTCCCCCGATCGCCACGAATTTTCAAAGACAATGGCTCTGCAATCACATCAGCCAACTCCCTCAGCACTCTTGGATGTATTAAATCTGGACCCGTGGACTTGTGCATGTCCAGCTTTTCTAAATAGTCCTTAACCTGTTCTTTCAACACTGAGGGCTGCTCACCTCCTCCCCCTACTGTGTTGCCCAGTGCAGCAGTCTGAGAGCTGACCTTGTCTGCGAAGACTGAGGCAAAAAAAGCATTGAATACTTCAGCTGTTTCCACATCATCTATCACTAGGTTACCTCCCCCATTCAGTAAGGGTCCCACACTTTCCCTGACCTTCTTCTTGTTACGCTTCACATCCCTTGCTACCAGCAACTCCAATTGTGCTTTGGCCTTCCTGATTACATCCCTGCATGTTCAAGCAATATTTTTATACTCCTCCCTAGTCATCTGTCCAAATATTCACTTCTTGTAAGCTTCCTTTCTGAGTTTAAGCTCACCGAAGATTTCACTGTTAAGCCCAGCTGGTCGCCTGCCATATTTGCTATTCTTTCTGCACAGCGGGATGGTTTGTTCCTGTGCCCTCAATAAGGCTTCCTTAAAAATACAGCCAGCTCTCCTGGACTCCTTTCTACCTCATATTAGCCTCCCAGGGGATCCTGCCCATCAGTTCCCTAAGGGAGTCAAAGTCTGCTTTTCTGAAGTCCAGGGTCCATATTTTGCTGCTCTCCTTTCTTCTTTTTTTCAGGATCCTAAACTCAACCATCTCATGGTCACTGCTGCTTAGGTTGCCACCCACTTCTACTTCCCCTACCAATTCCTCCCTATTTGTAAGCAGCAGGTCAAGAGGAGCACAGCCCCTAGTTGGTTCCTCCAGCACTTCTACCAGGAAGTTGTCCAAAAACTTCCTGGATTGTCTGTGCATTGCTGTATTGCTCTCCCAGCAGATGTCTGGGTGATTGAAGTCCCCCATTAGTACCAGGGCCTGTGATCTGGAAACTTCAGTTAGTTGTCCAAAGAAAGCCTCGTCTACCTCATCCTTCTGATCTGGTGGTCTATAGCACACGCTCACCATGGCATCACCCTTGTTGCTCTCACCTCTAAACTTAATCCAAAGACTCAACAGGCTTTTCTCCAGTTTCATACTGGAGCTCTGAGCAATCATACTGCTCTCTTACATACAATGCAACTCCTCCACACCCTTGGTCCCGTACCTGTCCTTCCTGAACAGTTTATACCCATTCATCACAGTGCTCCAGTCATGTGAACTGCCCCACTAGGTTTCTGTTATTCCAATCACATCATAATTCCTTGATTGTGCCAGGACCTCCAATTCTTCCTGCTTGTTTCCCGGGCTTCTTGTGTTCGTGTACATACACCTAAGATAACTAGCTGATTACCCTACTTTCTCAGTATGAATCAGGAGGTTTTCCATCTTGTACCCTCCTCCTTGTATCCCACTTACCTCTGGGCTTAGGTCCCCATCCCCCGGCGAACCTAGTTCTATCGGATATCTTGTCCTATCAGGAATCAGCAATAATATTTATAAGCATATCCACCATAGATATGTAATTAAACATGTAAAAACAGGTAAAATGGAGTAGAGAGGATTTCACTGCTTTGATTTCACAAAAGATATGGTATTGGAAAAAGCAGCAGAGTTTCAACACCAGAAGAGCATGCTAAGAACAGAATGCAGACCTTTGGAGAGTTTTCTGGACTCAAATGGGGTGGTGGTACTTAAAGCTGCTGTTGCAAACAGCAATGTACGAAATAAATAG
>NW_020675158.1:0-2059 GCF_002925995.2 Terrapene triunguis
CCCCCCCCCCCAGCCAGGCTGCAGCCCCACACCAAATCTTTGCCCTACAGCCATGCAACAGCCCCCCCGTCCCCCTGCCAGGCTGCAGCCCTCCGCCAAGTGACCGGCCAGAAATGCCCTGGCACACAGCCCCTCCCCCGGCCATGCTACAGCCCAAGCCCCCCCCAAGGCTCCTGCCTGGCCCAGCCCCTCCCGCGGGCGCATCGCAAGCAGCGACTCACCAACACAGCGTCCGTTCTCGTGCTGAGAGAACCCCTGGCCACACTGCATCAAGGGGAGAAGCACAGACCCGGGGGGCTGGGATTAGTGTGGGGAGGGGCTGCCCCAGGCCCCCCAGCTCAGGGCCCGCCCTGTCTGCAGCCAGGCAGGAGCACGGGGCACTGACTCCCCAGCGCTCCGGAGCCCACACACCAGGGACGGCGTCGCACAGGGCAGGGCAGCTGGCAGAGGTGGCTGGGCCTGGCCTGCCTGGGTGAGGCCAGAGGCACCATGTCCCTGGCCTGTCCCGTCCAAGCGGGTGTCTGTCTGTCTGCGTCCTGTTGTTGGCTCCCTGTGCCCTGTCCCCCTCCCTGCCTCTGGGAGCTGCCCCCGGCCCGCCCCACTCCGGGCCAGGTGCGCTGCTTGGCACTCACCTCCAGCGAGGTGGGTGGGAGCTGCCCCTCAGCACCCTGGGGGTAGGGGATCTCCAGCACCGAGTTGGTCTCGCTGCTGGCCACAGCCCGGGTCACGACCCTGCCGTCCGGCCACGTCACCTCCAGGCTGCTGGCTTCGTCCCGGCCTGCGGAGGAGGAGCCATCAGAGCGGGCAGCCGGGGGGCCGGGCGAGGGAGCAGATCTCAGCAGCGCAGGCCGCTGTCCGCCCAGGGGACCCTCCTCTCCCTGCTGAGAGCAGCAGCTTGGGGGGCAGTGGGGTGGGCAGGGTGAGGGCCCAGCGCCAAGACACCGTTCGGTCCAGTTCCTGAGTGCTCGGCTGTCCTGCTCACCCCACGGGCCTGGCTGGGCCGGAAACGGGGGGGCTCAGGGGGCCTGGAAGCGCCCGCCTCTCTGCACAGCAGCAGCTTGGAGGGGGCAGCAGGGGCTGCTCAGCTCCCCCTCCCGGCCCAGGCAGCAGGCACCTAGCTGCAGCCAATGCTTTGAACCCCAACAATGAGACCCCCCAGCCCCCCAATCTGTTAGCCACCAAATCTCTGGGCCAGAGAGTGTTAAAGAAACAGACCCCTCCACAGCAGAGCGGGGGAAGAACCCAGGGTGGGGTTAGCAGATGGCTGCGGGTTGGGACTGAGGGGCACCAGCAGGGCTGTGGGGAGCCCAGGGCTGGATAAGCAGGGGCTGCGGGTCAGGAGTGAGGGGCACTGGCAGGGCTGGGCAAGCAGGGGCTGCGGGTCGGGAGTGAGGGGCACCGGCAGGGCTGGGGAACACAGCAGGGAGTCTAATGCTGCCCTGACCGCATGTCTCAGCTCCGGCCAGGAGCCGCAGACGGATGCCCAGGGCTTCCTGGGGGCCCTGGGCAGGGCCAGGCTGCCGGCGACTCACCTAGGCCGAAGTGCGCCACGGGCTCCATCTCGCACAGGTAGCCCGAGCCGCCGTCGATGATGCGCAGGTGCGCCCCGCTGCGCCGGGTGAACAGCACCACCCTGGCCCCCCGCGCAAAGGCCCCGAAGCGGGTGCGCGGGATGACGCGGAGCCAGTTATTGCCAGCGCCCTGCGGGGGACAGACGGGTGAGACGAGCCGGGCAGAGGGGTGGGGATTTTCTGGGAAGTTTGTAGGAATACTCGGTGTGCCTCCGTTTCCCCCCTGCTGCTGTCACCTGGGGGTGGAGAAGGGCTGGATACGTGGGTGTGTGGACCAGGCTGTAGCCTCCTGCTCGGGGTGCTCCCCAAGGCCTGCCTAGCTGGGGTCCAGTCCCTCCTAACCCCCTGCTGTAACCGCGCCGGCTGCGCCCCGGCAGGTGCTGGAGGTGGGGGGCATTGCACCCCTGGGGGTCCATGTCTCTCCGGTGGACTCGCTGAAGGGAGCTCACGGCGTGAGCCAGGGGTGCTGAAGGCTCGGTCCAAGGGGG
>NW_020675159.1:0-1123 GCF_002925995.2 Terrapene triunguis
CTCTCCCCGGCGGCCGGAGCGCCGCGCCGCCCCCCTCCAGGTGCCGCCCCAAGCACAAGCTTGTTGGCCGGTGCCTGGAGCCGGCCCTGTATGTCATTGTTGTTAATACATAACATCCCTGCCTCAGCTTCAAATAAGACTCAGTAGACGCGCTACCTTAGGGGTCTTTTCTCCTTGAGACACCAAATGCCAAGGCTTCCACTGACAAGAGCCTCAGTTAAAAATTCTGCCATCTCAGACACTCCATGAGAAATGTTAATTCTAGTTTGCAGCAACCCATGCTGCTCCCTTCCTTGGTGGTGGCCTGAGAGAGCAAAATAAACAGACAACTGGCAACATCATGAGGTCTTGACTCAGTTCTTATTCAGGGTAAACTCCCATTGAGTCAATGGGAGGGTGCCTTGAGTAAGGACAGCTGAGTAAGAACAGAGTAAGGGCTTTACGATTTGGACCAACAACACTTAGCACTTATTCGTCTTCAGAAGTCTTAGCAAGTGGGAAGAATCAGATCCTTTTCTCTTTGCCACAGCTGAGCAGGTCCCTGCCCCATGGAGCAGGGGTAGTTCTGGGGAGCTTGTGATGAGGTCTGCAGCTGTGGTGGCTACCACAGAACATACCTGTTACCTTTGAGGATTAGGAGAGGAGAACTCCATCAATTTAACTTATCTCCATGAAACTCTTGGTGGTCCACTTCTGACATCAGAGGAGGATGTGTTGTAGGAGGAACTTAAAGTGAGGGACTTCTAGGCAGGAAGTTGTTCTTTAGCTCTCGGCTTAAGTACCAGCAGTCTTATCTTTCTGCTCACACATCAAACTCCAGCCCCATGGAACACAGGGCTACCCAGATTTAGCCCGTCTGCTAAATTCACAGACATACGGACTCTGCACTGGCCCTGGAGGAGGACAATATGACTTAGGCCTGGTCTACACTAGGAGGTTATGTCAAATTTAGCAGCGTTAAATCGAATTAACCCTGCACCAGTCCACACAACGAAGCTATTTAGTTCGACATAGAGGTCTCCTAAATTCGATTTCTGTACTCCTCCCCAACGAGGGGAGTAGCGCTAAATTCGACTTGGCCATGTCGAATTAGGGGAGGTGTGGATGGAATTCGACGCTAACA
>NW_020675160.1:0-3210 GCF_002925995.2 Terrapene triunguis
GGGGCTTCAGGGGAAAAGGAGGAATAGGGATGTGGAAAGTTTTAACCAATACTGGCCCCAGCTAGCAGAGCGGTGGGGGGGGCTCCTGAGTAAAGGAGGAGGATGGGGCTGTAGGGAAGGAGACCTTGTGTTTTGGAGAAGACTGAATGAATGTGACCCCAAAGAGGGGGCTCCTCTTTTAAGTATCCCAGGCTGAGAGTTAGTCATTGCAAGGACCTCAGAGGGAAGGGCAGGGCACCTGCAGGGCTACCTCAGGCCCGAAGGGGACACTCTGGGGTGGCCCCTGTCCACAGGGACTTGGCTACACTGTGCCATGCTCTTGGAAGCCGTCACTAATGGGCAGTGGTCAGTCCAGCCCCCAGGCTGCTCTAAACTCCACTCAGGCAGGGGGAGAACAGGCCAGCGAATCAAACCCCTGGAACTGGCTCCTTGCCATCCCTGCTCTCTGTACCACAGGGGGGAGCTCTGCTGGCACAGCAGAGAATCCAGCCAGGCATGTCACCGCTCAGATGGCTGAAAGTCTGGTCCTGTGGTGTGGGCATGGCTCTGCGACTCAAGACAGCTGGGTTTGATGTGACCATGGGCAAGCCATTGGCTATCTCTGAGCCTCTGCACAGGTGGATAATAGCCCTGTCCTGCCTCACAGCTGTGGCGGGAGGATAAATACATTCACAGTGCTCAGATACTCTGAGACTAAAAGATCATGGTTATGTCATGGTTCCACAGAGCAACACATCTAACATTTCTCTATAAAAGGCCCCTTACCACAGCCTCCTGTGACAGCTGGCTTCTGGGAGGCCCTGAGACTCCAGCACCTTGGTATTTGTGGCAGACGTGCGGGTGCTTGGGGGTGATAGTGAGTGATAGTATTGGATTTCTGAGGGGATCGTTGGAGTATCAGAGAGAGGCCGAGCGTTTCAGCACAGGCACCAAAATGGTGTTTGCAGCCATTGAGGTTGAATGGAATAACAGGGTTGGAAGGCACCTCAAGAGGTCATCTAGTCCAACCCCCTGCTCAAAGCATGACCAATCCCCAACTAAATCAAATTGGCTCTTTACCCCGGACACGGCTGAGCACTATGGTGACTGGGCCCAGGCTCACACGGGTTTCAGCAAAGGCTGCTTCCACAAGAAAGGAGCAAACACATGGAAGATGCTCTCAGAGACACCGGGAAACTAGGCTGGGTTCCAAGAGCTCATTGGTTTCCCAAAAGAATGTAAGTTGGGCCAGTTCTGTTTCTCTGTCTCCAGAGCTAAACCTGTGTAACTCAGCTTGTAGTGATTCATGAGATAGATGAGTGTAGACATGTGACAGCTGCCTGCTATTTTATAACCATTTTCTCCAATGCTTTGCGCTGTTTGCTAATAAACCTACTAGTTTTAAGGAGGCTGGGGGTGACTCTATAGCTCTGGCCACAAGCACCCGAATGGAAGAGACTGAGGTGTCCAGTCAGATCTGCTTGGTGAGAAGCATTTAGCATAGATGGGGTGTTGTTCCCAGCTCGAAGAGTGGGACAAATGTAAGACTCCCCCAGAGACAGGAAAGGACACGGTTTAGAGGGTAAAGAGATGATACATCCTGGTTTTATTGTGGCCATCCCGATTCTTCTTGGCCAGCATCTATCCTTGTTGAGTGTCTGTCAGCATTCAGAGGAGGAACTTGTTCAAGTTGCAACCAAGACAACGACCCACTCAAGACAATGATTCTTAGAATCATAGAATTTAAAGCCAGAAAGAGCCATTAGATCATCTAGTCCAGAGGTTCTCAAAATGGGGGCGAGCCCCCCTGGGGGTGCAGAATGTATTTGGGCGGGCGGGGAGGCATGAGACGCTTTAGGGGAAAAAACCTTCCTGTGCATATTTGAAGCACAGCAATGAAGAATTACCCATGCGGATCATTCCAGACAGATCCGGTCCTCAGACGGTGCTTTGCATTTTGACGGATTTCGGTTAAGCTTGCATAGCATTATACAAAGTCCTTGACATCTGTATATGAATCCATTAGCTACGGCACGGTATGCACATTTCATTGTAAGTAGGGACCACAATCACAGTTTTGCTTTTGCTCTTATTACCGTGGATCTTTGGCTCATTTGTGCAACAACAAATAAAAAACTCGAGAGAAAAACAAAGAAGCTGAAAGTGATTCAAGTGAAGCCACGCCAACATATCTATCAGTAAGCTCCACCCAGTTACCTGGGCAATTAAAGCCCATCCATGGGCGCCTTCCCACTCGCAAGCCCAGAGACTGAGTGTAGAAAAGAAACTTTTAGGGAAAGGAGAGAAGTCACCAGACAATAATTAGGGAAATGCCTCAAGCAGGATTCATAATCCTAAAACCGTGAGCAGGACACCCACCTCACGGTGCGTGGGGCAGAGCCTTCTGCCTCATGTTCTTGAGTTCTACAACCAAAAGTTCCTTTACTGTGCCCCTCTCTGCTCCCTCACCTCTCCCCACTCACTATGGTTGTCCTTGGTCAGTGAGGGCCTACTGACTGACAGCCTACTGTCAGTTCCCTTCTGCTGCCACTTGCCTCTCTGCTGTGGCCTCTGCAGGGCAGTCTCTTAGTGACTGCTGCCTCAAAGATTATTTTCAGGTTGTAGAAGGCCAGGCGGAAAAGCTGTTCCACCACAAGTGATTTCAGCTCTCATGTGAGAACTTAAAAGAACAAAAGGCTCCTAATGGAGCCTATTTAGCTCTATCTTTGAACAGTGGGCAGGAACAAGTTACCTCAGACTGGGGACCCTTAGGTTAAACCTGTCTCCAGCCCTCTCACTTTCACAGGGGTCTGTCATTCTAGCCCCTAGCTTAGTGAGTTTCTTTTATCTCAGAGGACCCCTTCATTTGGGACACGTTAAGCACAGATCTGCTCCCCTTTATTCATACAATAAAGACAACAACAATAATAACAACATTTCACTACCCCCATAGGCGTGCGCAGCACATTTCATTAGGGTGTGCACCCAGGGAGCCCCACCCTGCCCTAGCCCCGCCCCTGCCCTGCCCCCATCCACTCCCTCCTACTTCCCGCCCCCGACTGCCCCCCTCAGAACTCCCAACCCCCCCTGCTCCTTGTCCCCTGACTGCCCCCTCCTGAGACCCCCCCCACTGTAACTGCATTCCTAGGACCCTACCCCCTACCTGTCCCCTGAGGGGCAGCGTGCGGAGCTGCCCTGCGTCTGCCGAGACTCTCCCTGCACGCAGGGATG
>NW_020675161.1:0-3690 GCF_002925995.2 Terrapene triunguis
GCTTATAGAGCATAAGCTGAAATGTGGGCTGCTGCAGCTTCACTGCTCTGGGACTCAAGCAAGCTAGATTAAAGCCAGCTCAGATATGTCTACTCATGTTATAGTCGTACCCTATGATTGCAATGTAGACGAACCCAACTGTGTGTAGGCAAGGCTTAAGTGATGGTGATGGGAAGATAATATGAAGCCTCTGGGTCTTATTAGGTTAGTCACTAATCTTAAATAAGCAACAGTGACAAGTAACACCATCCCTGACCTTCACTTTGCACAATGATCCACACATTTCGCTGCAAATTGGACTACAGGTTACTCACTGCATCAGGAGCTGAAAGTGGAGACAATATAGAAACACCAGTCTTTTTGTAAGATGCTGCGTTCTGTACCCTTATAAGTAGGGCCCTACCAAATTCACGGCCATGAAAAACGCATCACGAACCGTGAAATCTGGCCGCCTCCCGTGAAATCTGGTCTTTTGCGTGCTTTTACCTTATACTGTGCAGATTTCATGGGGGAGACCAGCATTTCTCAAATTGGGGGTCGTGAACTAAAAGGGAGTTGCAGGGGGGTTGCAATGTTGCCACCCATACTTCTGCGCTGCCTTCAGAGCGGAGCGGCCAGAGAGCGGCGGCTGTTGGCTGGGTGCACAGCTCTGAAGACAGTTGCACTGCTGCTGGCGGGGCGAAGTAAGGGTGGCAAAACCATACCATGCCACTCTTCTTCGCTGCTGCCTTTAGAGCTGGGCAGCCAGAGAGCGACAGCTGCTGACTGAGGGCTCAGCTCTGCAGGCAGCTGTGCCAAAGTGGGGGTGGCAATACCCTACCATGCCATCCTTACTTTTGCCGTGCTGCTGGTGGTGGCTCTGCCTTCAGAGCTGGGGTCCTGGCCAACAGCCGCCACTCTCCAGCTGCCCAGCTCTGAAGGCAGTGCCGCCACCAGCAACAGTGCAGAGGTAGGATAACAATATTATAACCCCCCTACAATAACCTTGGTATTGTTTGAACATTGCTTGTCCCATGTGGGCAGGGCCTAAATGATCTCTTCAGTCATGCAGCTCTAGACTTTCAACACTCAGTTTTGCAGATACCTTTGTGTGAATTATTTTGGTTTACAAGCAAAGGCATAGGCTTAAACACACAGCACTTGGAGTGTGAATGGTATGTGATTGTGGGAACGAGACCTACATGGATAAAATGGATCTCTTTCTCAGAATATTTCTAGCACCGCACATGCTGCTTTGGGTAAGGAAATGTATTAGTTAATGGGAAAGAAGAGAACCATTATCAAGGGGAAGATATGCTTCAGAAACTGTGTGTTGGGACAACCACCGCAGCAAACAAGAGGCCACTGCTCTTTACTGCCAAGCATCTCATAGAAACCATTTCATATGTTATGGGATTGTTACAAGATCCTTGGAACTTACCCCCATAAGACAAATAGAGGCCTGCCCATAGACTGATTACTAGAGAGGATCAGTGTGCATGCTTGCTGGCAGACACAAAGATGATGGGTGAGAGGATGACCTAGACAGCCCTATCTTAGAATCCATTGCTTTAGCTCTATTACAGTTTATCATGAATTAGGTATATGGCTTTTAATGTGGGCAATAGACTCAGCATTCCTATAGGTTAGTAGATCAGCTAGAAAGGGCAGGGCTAAGCTATAGAAGACCTTAGAGGTGTAAATGATCAACTTGTGTTTACACTGGAAAAAGGATTGTGGGTGTGGTGTGAGAGTAGAGAAAACGGTGAAAGGAGAGGGTCATGAGCCAGGAAGACTATTTTGGTAGCTTTTTGAATGATTTGAGGAGCAAGATTGCAGCTGTTTAAATGCAAAATGTCATGGAAGATAGATTTGGAAAAGACTTCCCATCGCCTTCCCTTCCTCCCCCCAAATATAGGATATAGTCTCCAAAGATCAGTTGGTAGTATGATTTTCTAACTTGTAATCATGTCTTCATAAATTTTGGGGTGTGGAATGCCATAAAACATCTGGTTGGTAATTGTTCAGTTAAGAATGTTGCTTTGTTTAATGTGATATGGCACACTTCTTCTGTGGATCTCAATGCTCTTTGCAAAGGATGGGGAAGTCCTGGTATATCTCCATTTTGCAATTAGGTAAACTGTAGTAGAGAGAGGTTAATATGCCATATTCAAAGAACTTTTATATAGGCTGCAAAAGAGGAACACTTTGAGTATGTTGGATCCAGAGTTTCATCACAAACCTATACTACTTAGAGATCATCTGCATTCAGATTTTTCAGTAGACATCAGTCCTTCGTAGCAATTGTATTACAACATGGAGACCCCTTAGTTTGTCAGATCATGCTAGGGTAAATGCCATCTCTGAGTCCTCTCAACTGGAAGCTTTGAACATATGAAACACTTGAATATGGAACCTAAGGTATCAAATTTAAGAGGAGAAAGTCGAAGTCTTACTCAGGAAAAAAATGTTCCATTTCATGGTTTGCTAAATTCAGGCTCTACAGCATTCTTTAAAAAAGGTCAAAAAACGTATTTGATCATATTCCTCATTATTTATACTGATGTAGAGTATTTGTAATGATTGTTCTCAGAAAACCATCTCTACCTCTGTATGTAAACTACAGACTCTGATACTTAAGGTGAAAATGCTGGAGAGTGGGAAATGTGCCATTACCAAACTTGATGTAGTTTCCTGGCAGGTGGAGATGGCTGAGTAAACTCAAGGATGTTACTGCTTGGTTATATTTATTGGAGGCGGGGAGGGGTATTCAAGTTCTTCTGAGCAACAATCTCTTTTCATTTTAAAGGAATAATATAGTAAAATATTACAAGGCTTGGATACTATGCTGGGCACTAGAATAAACTTTAAAATAGATTGCAACCAGTATGGCACTCATTCATTTGCTCACATTCAAATGTCTGCAAATGATGTAAAGGTCTTAAGGACAGCCACCTCATTCACTATGTAATACTGGCTTGTGCGCTGAATGAGGAGGGCTATGTGGGGGAGAATCAATATGTGATGAAATAACTAAAGATTGTCACAATTGAACTTGATTTTGTAACCCTAACAATATTCTTAACATTTCTTGGTATGGAATTTTCTAGGCCTTTTCTATTCTATAATGGACCCTTTGTGGCACTCCCCCTCCCACCCACCCCCCATGGATAATCATCAAGGTTTAAACCTGGAACCTTCAAATCCACAGTGCAGACTTTATTCATTTGTGCTAAAGGAGCAGCTGCTAGCTGGCATTGGTAATAGGTGTGATGGGTTGTCACCCCGGGATGCAGTTTGGGAGCCATGGGAACTGTTGTACCCCTCTAATGACCCAGCTGGGCTGGCCCTGCTCACAGTGCTTTGTGGGACATTTACAACCAGCCTCACCAGGCCCTGTTATGATCCAGCACAACAGCAGGTGGCGCCACTCACCCAAACTGAGCTACCTGAGTGCAAACAGCAGATACTAGAAAATTTCCCAGCTCCCCAGGTATGCACCCCACTGCTGGAGGATAAACCCAGAATTATACCATCTTGCACTGCACAGGGATCTGTACCATGTAAGTTCATAAATAGTTCAGTCTCCCCTCAATGCAGTAGCGTAGCTAGCGGGGTTCAGGGGAAGCAGACGCTTCCCCTGACCACATTCCCCAAAAGTGGCGCTCCGGCGGAACGGGGCCGCGAGCTGGCTCCCGGCGCTGCCGGCGG
>NW_020675162.1:0-2629 GCF_002925995.2 Terrapene triunguis
GCCCCGCCCCCCCCCCAGCGCCCCCTTGTCCCGCTCCAGCGGCCCCCCTTCGGCCTCAGTGCCCCCCCACCGCATCCCTTGTCCCCCCTCAGTGCCCCCCCCGTCTCAGCAGCGCCCGCCCCTGTCTCCGGCATCAGCACCCCCCCACACCCCTCAGCGCCCCCCCTCAGTGTCCCTTGTCCCACCTCAGCGCCCCTCCTGGCCCTCAGCACCCCCCCCCCCCACCTGGCCCTCAGCGTCCCCTTGTCCCGCCTCAGTGCCCCCGCCCGCTGGCCGTGTAGCCTCCCGCCCGTCAGCAGTGCTCACAGCCCCACTCCTGACCCGCTTGGACTCTCCTCCCTGCCTGGCTTTCCCCATTCCTCAGCTCTCCGCAGCCACCCCGGTCTTGGTCCCGATCCTTAGCACCCTCCCCTGTCCGAGCTGTCTCCGGCCCGTGTCAGATGTGGGGCTCCCTTCCCGCCTCCCCGTCACAGCTGTCTGCTTCCTGGCTGTAGAGACCCCGGGGTTCTGCTTCGGCCCAGTGCTAGAGCAGGGTGGACACCGGCATTGTGGCCCCTTTGGGAACCAGGGGCTGCAGGGCCAGTCCGGGTGCAGGGCTTGGGGCCATGTGGGTGTTAGGATGTTTGTTCAAGGCTGCCCCAGGGAAAGGGGGCTGATTGCTGCCTAGCACAGTGACTGCCCCGCTTGGGCATGGGGTGGTGGGGTGGGTTAGGCTTGGCCGCCTCAAGTCTCTTTACACTTCTTGTTGTGTCTGAATGTCGTGTGTTCCATTATTCAAATTGCACTATCCTTTCTGCAGAGGTGGATCTGTGGTGTTTGCTCCCTCATCTGCCATTGACTAGGACCTTGACTGGAGATGCTACACAGCTTTCAGGGCTGAATGAAGTTTCTTGTTTCAGTCCTGAACTGTTCATTTCCAATCTAAATGTTTCTGAGCTCTTCAGACCTAATGTGGCTAAGCTGGGTAGATTTGCCACTCATATGTGGGCTCCTGCTAAGCATGGCTTCGTGTGCCTGTGTGCTTGAGCAGCAGTTGTTTGTGCTACTGCAGGAGCAACAGGAACCAGCGTCATAGAATCATAGAATATCAGGGTTGGAAGGGACCTCAGGAGGTCATCTACTCCACCTCCCTGCTCAAAGCAGGACCAATTCCCAACTAAATCATCCCAGCCGGGGCTTTGTCAAGCTGGGCCTTAAAAACCTCCAAGGAAGGAGATTCCACCACCTCCCTAGGTAACCCATTCCAGTGCTTCACCACCCTCCTAGTGAAATAGTGTTTCCTAATATCCAACCTGGACCTCCCCCACTGCAACTTGAGACCATTGCTCCTTGTTCTGTCATCTGCCACCACTGAGAACAGCCGAGCTCCATCCTCTTTGGAACCCCTCTTCAGGTAGTTGAAAGCAGCTATCAAATCCCCCCTCATTCTTCTCTTCTGCAGACTAAACAAGCCCAGTTCCCTCAGCCTCTCCTCATAAGTCATGTGCTCCAGCCCCCTAATCATTTTTGTTGCCCTCCACTGGACTCTTTCCAATTTTTCCACATCCTTCTTGTAGTGTGGGGCCCAAAATTGGACACAGTACTCCAGATGAGGCCTCACCAACGTCGAATAGAGGGGAATGATCACGTCCCTCGATCTGCTGACAATACCCCTTCTTATACAGCCCAAAATGCCGTTAGCCTTCTTGGCAACAAGAGCACACTGTTGACTCATCTCCAGCTTCTCGTCCACTGTAATCCCTAGGTCCTTTTCTGCAGAACTGCTTCCTAGCCATTCGGTCCCTAGTCTGTAACAGTGCATGGGATTCTTCCGTCCTAAGTGCAGGACTCTGCATTTGTCCTTGTTGAACTTCATCAGGTTTCTTTTGGCCCAATCCTCTAATTTGTCTAGGTCCCTCTGTATCCTGTCCCTACCCTCCAGCGTATCTACCACTCCTCCCAGTTTAGTGTCATCTGCATACTTGCTGAGAGTGCAGTCCACGCCATCCTCCAGATCATTAATGAAGATATTGAACAAAACCGGCCCCAGGACCGACCCCTGGGGCACTCCGCTTGAAACCAGCTGCCAACTAGACATGGAGCAGTTGATCACTACCCGTTGAGCCTGACGATCTAGCCAGCTTTCTATCCACCTTATAGTCCATTCATCCAGCCCATACTTCTTTAACTTGCTGGCAAGAATACTGTGGGAGACTGTATCGAAAGCTTTGCTAAAGTCAAGGAATAACACATCCACTGCTTTCCCCTCATCCACAGAGCCAGTTATCTCCTCATAGAAGGCAATTAGGTTAGTCAGGCATGACTTGCCCTTGGTGAATCCATGCTGACTGTTCCTGATCACTTTCCTCTCCTCTAAGTGCTTCAGAATTGATTCCTTGAGGACCTGCTCCATGATTTTGACAGGGACTGAGGTGAGGCTGACTGGCCTGTAGTTCCCCGAATCCTCCTCCTTCCCTTTTTTTAAAGATGGGCACTACATTAGCCTTTTTCCAGTCATCCACGACCTCCCCTGATCGCCATGAGTTTTCAAAGATAATGGCCAATGGCTCTGCAATCACATCTAACAACTCCTTTAGCACCCTCCCCATGGACTTGTGCTCGTCCAGTTTTTCTAAATAGTCCCGAACCA
>NW_020675163.1:0-7213 GCF_002925995.2 Terrapene triunguis
GACTTGAATCACTTGCTGTTGAGGCTCATGGGGCCTCCCTTTGAACCTCTGGCTTCCTGTTCTCTTCTCCTCCTTCTCTTCTGGAACGTGCTTACTTACTTCAGAGCCTCCCTATACAGTATTCTACAAGGATAAGGTCCAGCTGTGGCACACTGGGTGTTCCTGCCCAAGATAGTTTCCCAGTTTCATACCAGACAGGACATATACTTACCTGTCTTCTTCCCGAAGGCTCATAAATCAGAAGAGGGACGCAGGTTGCACGTCCTGGACATCAGGAGGGCACTGGCCTTCTATATTGATGGGATAAAGCCATTTCTCAAGTCAACACAGCTGTTCATTGCGGTGGCAGACAGGATGAAAAGTCGTCCAGTGTCTGCTCAAAGGATTTTGTCCTGGATCACGGCCTGCATCCGCTACTGCTATGAGCTGGTGAAAGTGCCTCCACCGGCAATAGTCTAGGCACACTCGCTAGAGCGCAAGCGTCATCAGTGGCTTTCCTGGCTCAGGTGCCGATCCAAGAAATCTGTAGAGCTGCTACCTGGTCATCTGTCCACACGTTTACATCCCATTATGCGCTTATCCAGCAGGCCCAGGACGATGCTGGCTTCGGCAGAGCAGTGCTGCATGCTGCAAGACCGTGAACTCCGAGCCCACCTACATTGACGCTGCTTGTGAGTCACTTTGAATGGAATCGGCATGAGCAAGCAGTCGAAGAAGGAAAAAGCAGTTACCTACCTTTTAATAACAGTTGTTCTTCGAGATGTGTTGCTCATGTCCATTCCATTACCTGCCCGCTCCTCTGTCGGAGTTGCTGGCAAGAAGGAACTGAGAGGACATAGAATCGGCAGCACCTGATATACTGACACATGGGTGTGGCACTCAAGGGGATGCCACTGCCGACCCTACGGATACCACTAAGGCAAAAATCTCTGACAACCGTGCACATGGGCATGCACACCTAGAATGGAATGGACATGAGCAACACATCTTGAAGAACAACAGTTACGAAAAGGTAGGCAACTGTTTTTTTTTTATTAACCTGAGTACACAGGATAAGTGATGGAAAAATACCAGCATTTGGCTACACATGCATATTCACAATCAAATAAAAATAAAAAAATCCCCAGAACAATTTGTGCTTCCAAGATAAGTCAGACCAATACTGCTCCATAGCATATAAAGATATACACATTCAATAATACTTTAACAGCCAGAGCAAGCCACAGCATTGTCTTTTCATGTTCAGGTCCTAGATATTTCTGTATTCAGACAGAGAGAAACTACTCTCTTGTTTTTGTAATTAGCAAATTTGTCAGCTGACTCTTGTTCGACTGGCTCTTGAATTCAATTGCCACTCTAACATTTTTCATCCCAGCATTCTGCTTTTCTCCTCCCAAACCCTAATCTTTAATAAAGCCTCTTTTTGATACCAGAGTCTGAGTCTTCAGCATGGGGAGTGTGAAAAAACAGATCGAAGACATATTCAAAAACATAGCTAATTTAAAGGCAGGTCATAGGAAACACTTCAGAGGAAGGAGGATGACTTCAAATGTGATGGGATTAGTGTAAACCTGACCAATGCGGAATAAAGCACCATGTAGTGCCAAATTGCTTACAGTTTGGGCATGTATCACACATTAGTGGTAAATAGCCTGAAAATGTCTGTTACATTGAAAACCAGTAATAATATTGGCATACTTACGATAGAGATTTTCAAATATGCATTATTGGAACAAACTGTGGTATTCTTTATTGTTTCAGCAGTCATGAATGACCAGAGTTCCTTAGCTGACTGGTGTTCCAGGAGCTACTGCATGTTCTGTTTCTCTGGCCTTTTTCTTTCTTTATTTTTTCTTTTTCTTCCTTTTTAAGTGCAGGTAAATAGGAGTGTTTCAGTGTTCTGTCTTGCATAGCTCCCTCTACCCAGAACCTTGCATATATAACAAAACTAAAAACAAAAGTCCTTCAAAATCTCTTTTTAAAAAAAAAAAACTTGTATGCAGTGTACCTGTAGTAATGTCAGTACCAGGATATTAGAGAGACAAGGTATGTGAGGTAATATCTTTTATTGGACCAACTTCTATTAGTGAGAGAGAGAGACAAGATTTCGAGCTTATACCGAGCTCTTCTTCAGGTCTGGGAAAGGTACTCCCAGCATCACCGCAAAATGCAAGGTGGAACCAGGGCCGGCTCCAGGCACCAGCTTGCCAAGCAGGTGCTTGGGGCGACCACTCCGGAGAGGGGCGGCACGTCCAGCTATTCGGCGGCAATTTGGCGGACGGTCCCTCACTCCCGCTCCGAGCGAAGGACCTCCCGCCGAATTGCCCCGCAGATGGTGGCTTTTTTTTTTTTTTTTTTGCCACGCTTGGGGCGGCAAAAACCCTGGAGCCGGCCCTGGGTGGAACAGATTGTTTAGCAAAGTAGTTAGCACGTATTGTAAGGGACCATTCAAGGTAGGGTAGCCCCGTAACACCTCTGCAGTCATAGGGAAAAAAAGAGGGGGTTTGTGGGTTACAAATTGTTGTAATTAAATAAGCCATAAATCTAGTGTCTTTATTAAAACCATGATTTTTAGTGTCTAGCAAAATTATTAATTTAAGCTCCCAGACTCGTCTTCTGTGCAGGTTTCTTTTGAGGATGAGGATTGATAGGCCAGATATAGAGCAACTGATTTGTGAAAAGTGTTCACCCACAGGTGATAGGGTGTTTTTGTCTCTTATTACTTTCCGGTGTGAGTTCATTTGTTGTTTGGAGGCCAGAAGTGCGGGTTCAGGAAAAACTTATTTCAGGATGGAGTCCCCATAGAGTATGGATTGTAGTTGTTTGATGATATCCTGTATGGGTTCTAATGTGGGGTGATAGGTGACAACTAGGGGTGTGTGATCAGAGGATTTTGTTTCTGTACTGAAGCAGGTTCTCTCAGAGTATTTGTGTGTCCCATTCCATGATGTGATCTGCTTCTCTGGTAGTGTAACAACACCACCCCGTGACTCCTGCCATAACAATATTGTCCTTTTAAAATCTCACAATATCATAGGGTTACTCTTTTAGGTGTTCACGTGTGTAAGTGAGGGGTTTATGATATGGCTGTGAGTGAAATTCACAAATTTAGAGCTAATTAGAATGAATCACTTTGATATAAAAGTATTGAAGACAATAAGATGCTGCAAACTAATTAATTGAGTCCATGGTATGATGACGTCTCCAAATTTCATAGTATTGCTTTATGATATAATTGCTAATAAAAATATTTCCTTTTGGTGATAGAGAACCTACAGTACTTTACTTTGATTGTCAAATGGTTGTATATTAAGTCTTTGGAACCAGTAGTGTGCACTAAAAATAGATTGGCAATAAAATGTTGAGACACTATTGTACAACTGAAGTTTGTGGGAAAATATTTAATTTACAGTGAAGGGAATGTTAAAACGTGAAGGGCTCCTATGTGCTCCTGTGTTAAGGCTGAATGCCGTAAACGCATTCTATGTTTTATAAAGAAGAATTACAAAAATAGTCTGTTGTCCTAGAAAAGAAACACACTCTAATAGACAGCATTATGACTTTGCAAAGTTAAATAAAAGATTAAGCTAGACTTCTTATCTACAGTAAAGAATTTGAAACTGATAAAAGAAAACTTGTTTTCATGTAGCGCATAATTAACCTGTGGAACTCACTGCTCCAAAGTATCATTCAGGCCAAAAGTTTTAGTAGGTTTCCAAAAGAATGAAATGTTTACATGGATAACAAGACTTAACATCAATAAGATATAATATATAAAGAATATTAATCTTCATGCTTCAGGGCACAGGCCAACCTCTAAATGATAGAGGTAAGAAAACTTCTGTCATTGAGAGGTCAATCCATAGTTTGTTATGGTGGTAAATGCACCACGTTCTCTTGAAGCATCTGTTACTAGCCACTTTTAACTAATTTCTCATCTCCTAGATCAGGGGTGGGCAAACTTTTTGGCCTGAGGGCCACATCGGGGAATAGAAATTGTATGGCGGGCCATGAATGCTCACAAAATTGGGGTTGGAGTGCAGGAAGGGGTGCAGGTTCCATCTGGGGGTGCGGGCTCTTGGGTGGGGCTGAGGATGAGAGGTTTGGGGTGCAGGAGGGTACTTCAGGCTGGGATCGAGGGATTTGGAGAGCAGGAGGGGGATCAGGGCTGGGGCAGGGGGTTGGGGCATGGGGAGAGGCTCAGGGGTGCAGGCTCCAAGCAGCGCTTACCTCAAGTGGCTCCCGGAAGCAGTGGCATGTCCCTTCTCCGGCTCCTACGCGGAGACGTGGCCAGGTGACTCTGCACGCTGTCCCATCTGCAGGCACCGCCCCTTCAGCTCCCCTTGGAGCACCGGAGGGGGCCACTGGAGTGCATAGGAGCCAGAGAGGAGCCATGCTGCAGCTTCCGGGAGCAGCGTGGTGCGATCCCCGACCCTGTGCCTCAACTGGAGTGCCAGAGTGGGGCCGAGTCCCAGATCCCACTCCCCACCGGCGCTCGTGGGCCGGCTTAAAATGGCTCACGGGCCGTAGTTTGCCCACCTCTGTTCTAAATGATCTCTTGGTCTGATCCAGTATGGCATTTCCCATTTTTGCAGTGCAGTTTAATAAACTTGTTTTAAAAGTTTAAAATGATCTGAGACTGTTTCAAGAGCCAGGATCCAACCTCACACCTCCAAACTCAAAATGTTTTGTCCCTGATCCAAAGTGTGTATTTTAGTGCCATCACTAGCGTTAATGCAATATTATTTTGTGAATACACTACAATATAGTCTTAACTAAATTCTTGTTAGTAATTTATTCTTGCATGCTTTTTAGAGTTGATGTTAGTATGAAATAAATATAATAGGCTGTAATGTAACTGGGAAATTTATATAGGAGAGATTGTAAAACACAACTTGGTAATGGTGAAGGTTAGGTAACTGAATGTTTTCTGTTCTGAATTGATATTCTGAATGGAGCTTTCATGGGAGCTATAGTTTCATCTGGTTTTACTCCACTGCATTCAGAGGTTTCTATAGTAATTGCTATGGTAACACTGATGCAAGAAATGTTCCCACAGGCGCCCAGCTGTGAATGATGACAAATTACTGAAAACATTTTGCTGATCTCAATTTAAATTATTGAAAATATCCCTTCAGAGATAATGATGTAAATAGACAAAAATAACTTATTTACTGGGCAGCATGGTCATTCTCCTGATAAAGATCTAAATGCTCTTATTAAATATTTGGTTACAGAATACACACTATATGAAAGTCTTTCCTATTACCTATGTGGATTCAGAGAGATTATCAAACTGTTCAGGCCTAAAATGTTGTTAAAGATGTTATAATTTTGAAAGAAACATTCAGATGCTAAGTATATAGGATGTATGTATAAATAAGTAAATAGTCATTCAAAAATTATAATTTAATAGATAACACTATTCTTCTGTAATAAGGGTATTTAAGAGGCTGATCTTTATTTCCTGACCCGGTCACATGACAGACTATGGTTACAAAAGTCACATGGCAGGGATCAGTATTCATTAATTCTGGTGGCTACTCTTAAATGGCGCATAAAATCTATTTTCATTATTCTGTGTTGATTCAGCAGGCTTAAATTAACCAGTACCATTCCTAGAGCTGTGCTGACATCAGTCAACAATGGGCGCAAGCAGAGATGTTCTGGTATCAAACAATATTGTATATATTGAAAGTGTTGTTAAAACCAGTGTGTTGCACATTCAAACAGGCTTTTGTTCATGCAGTCGCTTTATTCTGAATGGAAGTTGAAGTAATATAAACAAAGAGGAAAACAATCCAACGTTTACCACATGGACATAGATTTTTGTTTTAACTTGAATGTATTTTACAGCTTGATTTGTTAGGGTATGTCTACACTACGAGGGTAATTCGATTTTACTTAAATCGAATATGTGGAATCGATATTGCAAAGTCGAACGTGTGTGTCCACACTAAGGACACACTAAGGACAGTAATTCGACTTTGTGAGTCCACACTAAGGGGGCGAGCGTCGATATTGGAAGCGGTGCACTGTGGGCAGCTATCCCACAGTCCCCGCAGTCCCCGCTGCCCATCGGAATTCTGGGTCGAGCCGCCAATGCCTTCTGGGTAAAAAAAATTTGTCGTCATCCGTCCGTCACTAACGCCCTCCCTCCCTCCATGAAAGCGCCGGCGGGAAATCAGTTCGCGCACTTTTCTGGTCAGTGACAGCGCGGACGCCACAGCACTGCGATCATGGATCACGCTGCGACCATCGCTGCAGTTGTGGCCGTTCTCAACACCTCGCAGCTTATCATACACCTTTCCCTGAGGCAGATGCAGAGAAATCGGGCGAGGAGGCTACGGCACCGCCGTGAGAGCCTGAAGTCGGAGAGTGGCACAGAGCTGTCAGAAACCACGAGCCCCAGCGCCCAGGACATCACGGTGGCAATGGGGCATGTGGATTTTGTTGAACGGCGATTCTGGGCCCGGGAAACAAGCACGGACTGGTGGGACCGTATAGTGCTTCAGGTCTGGGATGAATCCCAGTGGCTGCGAAACTTTCGCATGCGGAAGGGGACTTTCATGGAACTTTGTGAGTTGCTGTCCCCTGCCCTGAAGCGCAAGGACACCCGCATGCGAGCAGCCCTCACTGTCCAGAAGCGAGTGGCCATAGCCCTCTGGAAGCTTGCAACGCCGGACAGCTACCGGTCAGTCGCGAACCACTTTGGTGTGGGCAAATCTACCGTGGGGGTTGTTGTCATGCAAGTAGCCAAGGCAATCGTGAAGGTACTGCTCCCAAAGGTAGTGACCCTGGGAAACGCGCAGGTCATCATAGATGGCTTTGCCGCGATGGGATTTCCAAACTGCGGAGGGGCTATCGATGGGACTCACATCCCTATCCTGGGACCGGATCACCAGGCCAGCCAGTACATCAATAGAAAGGGCTACTTTTCAATGGTGCTGCAAGCACTGGTGGACCATCGGGGACGGTTTACAAACATCTACGTCGGATGGCCGGGCAAGGTTCATGACGCTCGTGTGTTCAGGAACTCTGGTCTGTTTAGACGGCTGCAGGAAGGTATTTACTTCCCAGACCACAAAATAACTCTTGGGGATGTGGAGATGCCTACAGTCATCCTCGGGGACCCAGCCTACCCGCTAATGCCCTGGCTCATGAAGCCCTATACTGGCGCCCTGGACACAGAAAAAGAACTGTTCAACTACCG
>NW_020675164.1:0-2822 GCF_002925995.2 Terrapene triunguis
CCTTTTGTTGCCTGCCCAGATGGGCCTCGAGATGGCAAACAGGGTTCGTTGCCCGGTGTGCTTGGCACCAATAAAGACACCGAGGGGAGAAAGCAAGCCAAGTTTATTTCAGAGCTCTGAAATGGCACTAGGAGACCAGCATGTCTCAAATCAAGTGCAACACATACATGCATGTGTCCCATTTTATATTCCAAGCAGTTTCTGTGTAAGCCTTTGTTCTGGCTTTTCCCCCTTACCCCTCCCTCCTTAAGCAGTTACAGTTAGAAAAGTTCCCATGCTTATCTTTGACCTTGTAGACTCTACGTAGTAGGCTTGCAAGCTAAGACAAAGCAGGCCTTTTCCTCCCCCTATGTTTGCTAGTGCAGCTGTCTGCTAGAAAAGCTGACCAATACATTTCTGCTTCAACATGTAAGCAGTTAGCATAGAAGTAGGTGAGAGTTCACAAGATGGAGTTCTGTGGTTCAGGTAGGCCCAGAGCAAAAGAGCTTCATCGGCACTTTTGGCCTTCCACTCCCCTGAGTTACCTGGTAGCTATGCCTAGTGGACCCCAACAATCCCTCCTTTGAGAACACTCAACAAACCTTTGTCAAAGTTTTCTCATACTCTAAAGACAAAATGCGATTAAGCTCCATGCAATCAGGATTATCAATGAGAGGGTATAAGGAACCTCTGGGGTATGGGAGGTACAAATCTTACATATGAGCACTTTACAGCAAGCGAGAAAAAGGAAAAGGACAAAACATATCACAACACCTGTGAGCAAGATGTGAACAATGCCTCCCCCTAGTCCTCCTAGACCAGGTAACCAACCCCAAAGGGAATCAAAAATAGTGGGTTCCCCTTCCTGGGCCTTCCACTGGTTCAAGGCCCGTTCAGCTGACAAGATGTGCTTGTTAATATCCTGTGAAAATTCTGGGACATAGGTACAACACTCTTCTCTAATAAGGGCACAGACCCCGCCCCGTGAGGCTAACACATAATCTAGGGCCTGACGGTTTTGCAAAGCCAGCAGTCGAAGCTGGTACAGCTCAGAACTTATGCTTTTCTCTATGGCCAGGGTATCATTGGCAAACTTAAATTGTCAGAGGTGCTACTGCTGGTAATCATCCACCTTTGACAATAGTCTGACCAATTTTGAGGTACTACTCTCCAGGGCAATCCCGCTGAATGATGGGGTCTGGGCACATATCCAACAGTTGGAGAGATTGAACTCACGGGCAAAGGCAATTTTTAGGGCCTCATAGGTATTGGTAGCCATATTTGCAGGGATGGCTCCCCATCCTGCATGCGATGTGGATGAAACAGTAGGTAACAGAAGAATTGCCTCTGTGATAAAAAGAAATGCTGTGAGAGACCCTAAACCTGAACCCATATTGTGATTACCACAACCTAAATGCCCAGAAGATAATAAGAATTGTTGACACTAAACAAGTCAAAAAATAACAAGACCAAATACATAGGCCAGGTCGGCCTTCTGTGAGAAAATAAAACCAATGCTCAGGGTTCTCGCGGGGAGTATGCTGTGGCTGTTCAGAGAGATCACAACGCATTCCCAGCGACCCTGACTGTCTTTTGAATAACAGCTTAAGTCCCAAATCGTCGCTGGAAGCTTTCTCAGCAGGGTGGACAGTCCACTGTTTAGGAGTGGGCACTGCTTTCAGTCGAGAGTGATGAATCCAGTTCTTGTGTCCTTCGACCTTTGCCGCTCTGTGGGTGACAAGTAGAACGGTGTGGGGTCCCTTCCACTTCTCTTGGAGAGGCTCGTCCTTCCAGGTCCGCACGAGAACGGAGTCACCAGGCTGCAAGGAGTGGACCGGAGTATCCAGCAGAAGAGGCTGTGAATCTTTGGTGTACCTGTGAAGGGAAGAAAGAGCAGCAGACAGAGAGCACATGTACTGAGACAAGAAACCACACCCAACTTCCCACTCCCGTGCCAGAACTGGGGTACCATTCATAGGCCATGCTCTTCCAAACATAATCTCGAAGGGACTAAGCCCTATCCTGCCCTTAGGGAGAGCACGAATGCGGAGTAACACAAGGGGCAAAGCATCAGGCCACCTAAGAGAGGCCTCCTGACAGACCTTTGAGAGGTGTCGCTTGAGTGTCTGATTTGTGCGCTCCACTATCAGATTCCATCTACTGGGGGAGGCCGAAGCGAGGAATGATCTCCTTAAACTTAAGAGCCACTGTTTTGGCAGTGTTGTTACAACATGGGAAGGCTTCAGGCCATCCACTGAATCGATCCACTAAGACGAGAAGGTACCTGTACCCTTGGGTCCTGGGAAACTCAGTAAAGTCTATTTGCCACACCAATCCTGGGCCTTGGGTAGGTTCCAGGGTGGCTGGTGGCACTGCTACTCCTGGTCGAGGGTTATTCTTGTGGCAGATTAAACATTCAGCTTGTACCTGTGATGCTAGGGGTTTAAGTCCAGAGGTTAGAAAATATTTATTCATAAGCTGGATAAGAGCCTCTCTGCCTGCGTGTGGTTTGATGCAGTTTCTGCAACCCTGGTCGAATTAGGCCCTTGGGCAGGAAGATTTTTCCCTCTGTGGAATAAAGCCATCCCTCCTTTTCCTGGAGACCGAGACTGTCAGCCAGGTTTCTGTCCTCTTGGGAGTACTGAGGGACTGCAAGCTCACCTACTGATGGGATAAGGACATGCATTTGGACATTCTCCTCTGTTGGTGACTTCAGGGTAGCAGCACGCTTGGCTTCCCTGTCTGCTCTGGCATTGCCCTTGGTTACATCTTGATCTTCCTTTTGATGGGCTTTGCAATGTACCACTGCTACTGCTGAAGGGAGTTGTACCGCTTCTAACAGC
>NW_020675165.1:0-2950 GCF_002925995.2 Terrapene triunguis
GGAGACTGTCTTCTTTATGAAAACAGTAACATAATTAAAAAATATATTGGTTTTTCACATAGTGAAAATCCTTAGATTTTAATAAGAATGAGACTGTGTAGTGCAAGCTAGATTACATATTGTTTCTGTGTAATAGTCTCCAATACAAATATCTTTAGAGACCATCTTGCGTATCACTTAAACAGCAAGGTAAGATTTAGCAGGTCTATTACCTTTCTTTCATTTTTTCATCATACTAAAATGTTTTCCATAATACAGTCAGGAACAAGAGTTGTTAATGCAAGGCAATCAAAGGCTTTTAGTAAAATCTTCCTTGTAGAATAGCTCTTTTTAAAAAATGCCCACGAACTGTAGCTAGGCGGCTATGGTGGCCCATTACTCCTGCCTTTTGGCTAGAATAATCTATTTTTCCTGTATGTTTCTCTTTAATAAAAAACATGTTGGGAAAAGAATAACATGCAGAGGACTAAGAGCCATTTTATAAATGAGTTTCATAAAAGCCCCTTTTTATTAAAATCTTATATTCTTGGATTATAAGGGAGTAGCAGATTACTTCCCTTGTGAAGCAAGGAGGGAAATAGAGAAGGAACTATGACTCTTAAGCAATTCCTTCCCTGAACGGCTCTTTGGGCAGTGCAGCGATGCGAGGCATAGGACTGATGGATGGATCTACCCAGCAATCTCTAATTACCCAGTTATACGTAGAACTGCACTCTGCTCCGAATAACACAGTATATCAAGTTTTTTCTCTGTCATTTCTTGACGTCTGAGTGCTTGATTGTTAAACCACAACTTTGCATTAACCCAACTAGCTTATGTGGAATTTCCTTGTTAGTTTTGTGTTGTTTGTTTTTATTTAAAGGGGGGGAATGTACAGAAATTCCCAGTGGAGCTTGCTAGTTCCATGACCCGCACAGGGCTGGCCCGAGCCGCTCGCCCGAGGACACCCCCACCAGGGCTGGTCCAAGCCACTTGCCTGAGCCCTGCCTGTCTCCCTGCATGGGGCTGGCATCACTGCTAACCCCCTCCTCCCCCCCGCATGTTCCTCCGCATCCCACCCCACCTTTTTGACAAAAGTGGGCATTTATCCTGTTAGCTCTTGCCAACTGATCAAGTCAGCAAGAGTAAATATGACAAATGCCCACATTTGCCAAAGTAGTCAGGCTGGCCAGGACAGGGCTTAAAAAAGGGACTGTCCTGGTGAAAAAGGATGTATGGTCACCCTAATAATACTTCCTTTCACCTCTCCCTTGTCTGTCTTTGTCTATTTAGATTACAAGTTGTCTGGGTTGGGAACTGCCTCTCACTGCTTGTGTGGTTTTTTTGAAGCTGTCATTCTGTGTGTTCAACCCAGTTACGTTTCTTGTCCCATAAATTTTTTTGTTCCTGATTGTGTCCTCCATGAGTGGTTTGTCTTCTTTATTTATTTATTTATTTTTAAAAATGCCTCAGTGAGGGTTTTTACTTTAGCTGCCATGCTCCAGTTAATTTTCAGATGCCCATCTCAATGTTTATTTGTCCTTTGCTTTCCACTGATTAATTCTAGTAGGAAGCAGCTGTGAATAGTGAATTGACAATATGGAGTGGCTCTGGGGCTTTGGCAGTTGGTAAGATTTTCAAAGTCCGGAAATAACAGGTGTCTCATGCCATCACAAGTTGTAAAGAACACCCAAAGCATAAAAATAACATTCTATCTTCACACTGGGCGACGGCAAACAATAGGCTTGATTGTTCTGTCATTTGCTTCTGCTATGCACAGCAAGAGAATAATTCCCTTCTTGGAACAATAGTCATGTTTTTGTGTCCAGGCTGACTGTATCACACGGATGTGTTCAGGGGTGAAATGCCTTACCCACGATGTTTGATCACTTTCGAATATGTATCTCTCTCCAAAATGGATGCGTTTGAGAGACAAGAAGTGCAGTTGCTTGAATTTTTATGTCCAAGTGAAAGGGGCAGAGGAGTAGGTGAAGAAAAGAACACAAGTCCAGATTGTCAGCTGATGCAAAGCAGCCTACCCCCATGGAAATCCTTCTCCTCTATTCCTCATTCTGTGAAGAGAGCGTGGTTGGAGGGGTAGTTCTGCGGGATTCTGGGGATGATATATGGTGATGTCTCCTTCTTTTTCTAAGTTGAGGGGTAATAATAGCTCCTAGCATCTGCCATTGGACACAGGTCTTTTTTGGTGCCTGGGAGGTTTTCTGGTTGCCAGTTCTTCCCTTTTCTTCCCCCTGTTAATGGGGAGGGACTCCTCTTTTAGCCCTGTTGTGTGGAATAGAGCAACCCGATGGTTTCTCAGTCTGTGTGTGTATGTGAGGAAATTGGTGATAGGGGAAGAAACAATAAGTCTTAGCCCCATAGATGCAGTAAATTATGCTGAAACTGCTATCTGAAGCAGGAGTTGTTGCCATATCAAACAAACTTTGTGCTCTTCCTGCTAGATGAGGTTCCTTCTCCTGTGTCATCAAAAGGGGAACCGGGGGTTCTGCAACCCAGCAATAAGGGGAGGGAATTAAAAATACTAAACAGGAATGAATCTTTTTACAGTTGTAACATATATATTTTAGGGGAGGGATAGCTCAGTGGTTTGAGCATTGGCCTGCTAAACCTAGGGTTGTGAGTTCAATCCTTGAGGGAGCCACTTAGGGATCTGGGGAAAAATCAGAACTTGGTCCTGCTAGTGAAGGCAGGGGGCTGGACTCAATGACCTTTCAAGGTCCCTTCCAGTTCTAGGAGATAGGATATCTCCATTAATAAAAAAAAAAAAAAAAACCTCAAGATTAATTTCTTCCATTCAGTTTCTTTAGTAGTGAAAGTATAATACTTTTTAAAGAATCCACACTGCTTTAACTTTGCTTTGAGACATCAAAACGGCTACACTGGAAAACGTAATAGAAAAGTGAATCTCTTTTTGTTAGATATTAGAATTCCACATTCAACTGAGAGAGAC
>NW_020675166.1:0-1233 GCF_002925995.2 Terrapene triunguis
GTCTCAGGGCTTCAGCAGGAGCAGGGCTGAAGCCCTGAGCCCTGGTAGGTGTGCCTAACTCTCGAACTTCTGAAGATTGTCGTATGCAGCTTGGAGGGTCAGTAAGTCTGGCCACCCCTGTCATAGTGAGAAGATAGTATACCACAAATTGAACTGATTTTATTGGAAAATACCAGCCCAGCAAAATCTGTTGTATACAGGGCTTTTACCTGCTGAGCGCAGCTTTGGACCGTTTCGTGTATAAGAGCAAAGGATAAAGTGTTGAGCAGAGAATGCAGGGCTACCCAACCCTGCATTAATGAACATGTTCATGTATTAGCAAGACTAAGACTTGAGAGAGAAATGTGTATCCTGGCATGCTGATCTTTCACCCATATTCCTTTTTAACAGAGATGGTCAAAACAATTCAAAATGTAAATGTCAATGAAATTTTCCTCAGTATTTTGATTTGTGATTTTAGAAAAAAACTGGTGAAAATGCTCATGAAAATTCCATCCCAGTTTTGACCAGCACCGTAGCTGTTTGAAACATTTCACAATTATGAATTTCAATGAAAACGTCATTGAAGAAAATGGACATTTTTTGCCAAAACATTGAAACATTTTTGACCAGCTCTTCTTTTCAATCTTGCACACACTTATACCTAGGAAGCTTCTTCTATGTATGTAGACGCCTGAATCTATGACCAGAGAAAAATCCCAGCTATATTTAGTACAATGTTCCATCTCTAACCAACTTTTGGTGTTCCATCAACTAGAGAATCCAGGAGCTTGAAGCTACCTTGTACAATGCTTTGCAGCAAGAAACGGTGATAAAGTTTGGGGAACTGCTAAGTGAAAAGCAACAGGAGGAGCTGAGGACAGCCGTAGAAAAGTTAAGACGGCAGATGCTGAGGAAAAGCAGAGAATACGACTGCCAGATTCTTCAGGAGAGGATGGAGCTGCTACAGCAGGCACATCAGGTAGTGCACAAGGACCAAGATCTTAGAACAAATACATCCATGCTCTTTTGCTGTGTAAGAATGCAGATTATGGTCCAATGTTTCTCCCTAGTTTATGAGAGATCCTGGTTCAGTTGGCCTGGTTTTCACTGCTGAGTTGTCTAGGGCATATAAATACCTGCACTATGCATGCAAATGCCGGTTTCACTATCTTCTTTGTGGAGGCTGTGGGAATATTTTGCCTTTTAAGGTTCAAAACCTAACAACTCTCTCTTCCTATTTCCTGTTTCATG
>NW_020675167.1:0-5093 GCF_002925995.2 Terrapene triunguis
GAATCTATGAATCTATGAATTTTGACAGTGAATTATTTATAACTACTCTTTGAGTACGTTCTTTCAACCAGTTGTGCATCCACCATGTAGGAACTTCATCTAGACCACATTTCCCTAGTTTGCTTATGAGAATGTCATGTAGGATGTGTCAAAAACTTTACTGAAATCAAGATATATCATATCTACAGCTTTCCCATCCTATCCACTAGGCTAATAATCCAGTCAAAAGAAGGAAATTAGGTCAGTTTGGCATGATTTGTTCTTGGCTATTCCTTAAATGTTATCCTGCAAGTGCTTATAAATTGATTTGTTTAATAATTAGTTCCAATATCTTTCCAGGTATTGAATTTCTTGAGTCCTCTTTGTTCCTCTTTTTTTAAAGATAGATACTATGTTTGATCTTCTCCAGCCCTCTGGGACTTCACCCATCCTCCATGAGTTCTCAGAGATGATTGCTAACAGTTCCAAGATTGCTTCAGCTAGTTCCTTAAGTACACCAGTATGAATTTCATCAGGCACTGCAAACTTGAATATGACTAATTTTATCTAAATATTGTTTAATCTGTTCTCTCCCTATTTTGGCTCGTGTTCCTTCCTCCTGGTTGTTAATATTAATTGTGTTGAGTATCCAGTCAACATTACCTTTATTATTGAAGACTGAAATAAAATAGGCATTAAAAACCTCTATCATCTTGATGTCACGTTATTTCCCCTTACCTGCTAAATAACAGACCTACACATTCCTTCATCTGTCCCTTTCTCCTAAAGTATTTAATGAACCTATTCTTATTGCCTTTTATGTCCCTTGCTAAGTGTAATGCATTTTTGTGCCTTAGCCTTTCTGATTTTGTCCCTTTGTGCATGTGCTATTCTTTTTTTTTAAAACTTCTTAGCAATTAATCCATGTTTCCACTTTCTGTAGGATTCCTTTTTTCATTTCCATGTCTTTAAAATGCTCCTGATGGAGCCATATGAGCCTTTTACTATTCTTCCCATCTTAAAAATGCATTTCCTAAGCAACCCAAATGTAGTGAAGGTCAGTGACTGAGGGTATTTGAGAGTCACATCTGTGATGAGAGCACCAGGATATGTCACTTTCTGAGCAAGCAAATCGAACATTTCAGAAAAGGAAAATAGAAAGAGGAGAAATTTACTTTTGGTAAACATGCCAAAGAGTCATCACCTTTGAGTAACATCAGAATTAATATTTCTGTTGGATAACCTTTATAATATTTTTAGTATTTTATAGAATGTATAAAGGATACTGTCTGCTCAAAATGTACCTGTTTAAATAGTCATACAAGTTCAAATAAAAAAACCTAAATTAATAGTCTAAATTTGAGAAAATGTACAATGAGCAGGATAATGTTGGGGTTTGTAGATGACATACAATTCCATATCATTAAGTCTGCAAGGTTGAAAATTCAAATGAAGTCAACCATTAGTCCACCAATCCAGGGAATAAAACCAACTAAAGGAAAGTAGGAATCAACGAAGTGTCTCCTGACATTCTAAATGGGAAATAAAACTCAAGGAATTGCCATAATGTATTATACAAGTGTTCCCTTTAATCTAATAGGCTGTGTCTGACAGAAGCCACTATGAGATGATTCAGAAGAAGTTTTAACAAATCCCATAGTGTACAACTATAGAATAACAATGGGATAGTAGAAGATGTTTTCCTCTTTACCCATCCATTTCTGGTTGGCTTACACACTAAAACCCGGGGATTTATAGTCTCAGTATTTTTCATCTTATCTAATGGAACTGTGGATGTTATCATTCTCCGTATTTAATGTCTATTACTATTTTGAATTCTATTAAGCTCTGGGACTCTGCCACAAGATATTGATATTAGTTCTGAAGGTTAATTATGCTTTGTTCCCAAATATATTTCTTTTTATCTGTTTTGAATGTTACCTTTAATTTTCTCTGAATGTCCTTTGTTTTGCATTATGAGAGGATAAATAGGTGGGCTAAGTTTAACTTCTCTATATCTTTTGTTATATCGCTACCATGCCCCATATTATTCACCTTTCTATGGAAAATAATACCAATCTTTTCAAGTTCCCTTCATATGGAAGGTTTCCATGCTTCTAATTATAGTTTACCTCTCTCTGTGTTGTATATTTTTTTGAGGTGGAGTGACCAGAACTGAATATAGTATTCTGAGTGAGTGAGCTGTCCTACTCCTTATGCAGCCTAACATATAATTTGCATGGAAGATTTCAATGATCTGTTCACAACACCACTAAGTCTTCATCATGAGTGGTTACAGTAAACAAGATGCATGAGTAATTCCAGTGATTTATTACAAAGTGAATTACCTTGCATTTTTAAATATATATATATATATATTAGGAGAACAGAAGATTTTTAAGGTTCTGATGAAATTAAATTACGGGAAAGAGGGCTGGGGATGGGTGAGAGTAGCATTTGAAGGACACTCATGTGGTAAGTATCCTTGGGAAAAGGTTTAGTAAAATCTCTCTGTAATGGGCACCTACAGACTGTGAGCAAACAGTCACTCTACTGTACCAACTTCATCAGATAAAATTACTTCATCTGCATAGTACTTACCCAGCAGCAGGAGACTGTTAATATCTTGTGATAACGTTCTCTTTTTCTGAAATGTTGTCTTTTTTTTTTAGAAGTGAATTAAAAGCAAAGAAAAGGCACCACACTGAGTGAAACAGAAATCCTTTAGCCACAGAACAGGTATAACTAATGGGAAGTATCCATTGCATTGCTGTAGGGTGCTATATTGTGGCAAGTGTCACTTACTCATGGTCTGGGAGAAGGAATAAAAAGCACAGTAAATAAAGTGTTTGTGAACATTTGGAAGAAGAGAGAAATAATAAAGAGGAACATAAAGAATTTAGAAGGTGAAGAGGCAGCTTAGTCTAGTAGATAGGGCACTGAAATGGGAGTTGGGAATCCTGGGTTTTACTTCTGATTTTGATACTGACCAGCTGTGTGAACTTGGGAAAACGACTTCACCTCCCTGAGCTCTATTTCCTCTCCTCCTATTGTTGTTTTTTAAACTATTTGGGGAAAGGAGTGTTTGCATATGTTTGCATAGTGCTAAGCAAAATGATGCCCCAGTTTGGGTTGAGGATTCTAAATGTATGCATATTACACTAACATAATAGAAATATGGGCATGGGAAAGAGAAAAGATTGCACCTGGAAAAAGGCGAAGTATGAGGCCGGGGACAGCCAGAACACAGTATATGGTAATAATGCTGCTATTAAAGAGGATGGGGGACAGAAGGATTTTAGAGTGTTTGCACATACATTGTGGCTTCCGTATGATCATCCTTCAATTATTGTTGTAGACTTGCAAAATCCCAGTGAGAAAGGTAAGTATTGCTTTCGTTTTACAAAGGAAGAAACCGAGACTGGTTGAGGATACATCTATGCCACCTGAGGCAGTGAGCCTCCTAGCACAGGTCAGCAGACTCGGGCTAACGGGGCTCATACTAGCACCAGCACTCTGAAATAGACAGCACTTTGAAGCTGCGGCTTGGGCTCTGGAGCCCACCACCGTCCATAGCCTCCAAAGCCTGAGCTCCAGCCCAAGCTGCAACTTCAAAGTGCTGTCTACACAGCTATTTTAGAATAGTAATCAAAGCCCGGCTAGCCAGAGTCTGTTGATCTGGGCTCGGAGGCTCACTCCTGTGGGCTGTGTAGACATGCTTAAGAGCCTAACGTTCAGATTTGATGAGCACCCACTGCTCTAGCTGAAGTCATTTGGGAACTGTGGGTCCTCTTGCGCCTCTGAAAAACAGACTGTAAGTGATTTGTCCCTTGGTTGCACAAGAAGTCTGTGCAGAACCTGGAAGAGAAATTAATATTCTGACTCTGCATTATATGCCTTAGCCATGAGACCATTATGTTTCCTTTCTAGGGGTTACAGAGTACGTAGGTTCTTGAAATGAGATAATGTTTGAGTGAGTTTTAAAATTCATACAAGAAGAGACGGGTTTCTTAACAGCCACCACATAGTTACATGTGTAACCCTTCTGCCCATCTAGTTGGCAGCAACAAGGGCAGGGTTCTGTATCTAGGGGTTCCGTGTCAATAACACAATGCAAAACCGGCTCGAGCCCCCACCCAGTGACCTGGGACAATTACATACCACCCTCCTGGGTACCTCTAAGAGGCAATACTTCCCCTCTCGCAAGCACGGAGTCTGAGTGTAGCAGAAAATGTTTAATAACATGAGGTAAACGACATCAGCATAAAATTGGAAAAACACCACAAACAGGATTCATAACACAAACCATGAGCAAAACCCACCCCAGCAAATTGGGCTGTGTCCTTTCCCTTTGGTTCTTGAATCCAGCAACCCAAAAATCACCCAAAGTCCCCAAAGTCCAACACCCCCAAAGTCTCTTGGGGTCTAGCAACCACCCAAAGTCCCAAAAGTCCAACAACCCCCAAAGTCTCTGTCCCTGGTCAGTGCAGCCCCAGAGTAAAAGGGGGGCACGCAGGGTGTTAAGGGGCACCTTATGTGATCCGAGGCTGGCCAGCCGTCTGTTTCTCCGTGGGAGTTCCGCCACAGCCTTTACCACGAGCCAGTCCACTTTCCTTCCATTCCACGAACTGCTCCACTCTACAAGCTGCTCCGCTCCGCTCACTGACCTGTTAGCCGTTCCAGCCGTCCCCGCAAACAGCTCCGCTCGCCGTTCCTTGGGCCACTCCAACCGGCCCCGCAAGGCTCCACGCCGGTCGCTGCTCGCTGCTCCTCCAGTCGTCCCCACAAATTGCTCCGCCAGCTGCTGAGCAATATAGCTTCAGGCTCCCCCACTAGTTAACACAGCACTCAGTGATCTCAGCTCTTAATAACATCAGCTCTTTTGTGATTTCAGCTCTTAGCGATTTCAGCTCATAGTATAGTAGGGGAGCCCCAGTGCTGGTGCCCCATTAGCCCAAAGTGAATTCAGCTCAGCAGCCTGTAACTAGACTCCTAAGGGAATCAAAGTTAGCTCTGACATTCAACAGTGGAGAGAGGAGGCAGTGCAATGGTGTTTCAAACCCTCAGAGGGGGCCCATACCATCAGGTACAAATACCTGTCCCCATCCTCTCTC
>NW_020675168.1:0-1214 GCF_002925995.2 Terrapene triunguis
TCCTAATGGCTCCCACCACAGTGACGGTATCTCACCGTGAGACTCGGGTCACAGGGCTGGACCCTGAGCTCCGCACTCAGCCGTGGGCAAAGCTCTCCCTGGCGTGACTGGAGGCTTTGCTGGGGAAAAGGCTGAGTCGGAGCCGAGGGGGCTGGGCTGGGGTCAATGGTGATTGTCCCTTTGCTGTGTTACAGGAGAGTTACCCACTGACCATCATCACCTACGTGGGACTGACCATCTCCCTGCTGTGCCTCTTCCTCGCCATCCTCACCTTCCTCCTGTGCCGCTCCATCCGCAATGTCAGCACCTCCCTCCACCTGCAGCTCTGCCTCTTCCTGGCCGACCTGCTCTTTCTCACCCCGGTGACACGCACCGGCAGTCGGGTACGGCCTGATTCTCCCCTGCTCTGTTCCTCCACTCGCAGCAGGGCCAGGTCGTGTGGCTTTGAACCCCTTTGTGCTCCCTGGATTCTGGGCTGTGCAGGGCACAGGGGGTTTCCGGGTGATGTTTCCAGCCTCTTAGGCCCCTTCACACTGGGCACAGTGGTCTGATTGTCTCCAACCCCTGGAGTTCAGCCAGTTCTATCCCTATGTCACAGTCTCCCTGTGGCTCTATTCCTCTCCTACGTGACTTGCCCATGGTCACCCAGGGACTCTGTGGCAGGGCTGGGAAAAGAACCTGGATCCCCTGAGCCCTCCTTCCCTGCTCTAACCACTAATCTCTGCTCCCTTCCTGCATCAGCAATGTGCACCCGCAGAACCCTCCATAGACCAAGGAACCTGCCGTCTCTGGGTCATGGAGCACTATGATTGGAAAGCTGTGCTAACAAGAATCACGGTGTGACCCCCCCGGCAGGTCTCCCCCATACTCAGCATTTCCCTTCCCCACCGCAGTGTCCCTGGGCTCTCTGTCTCCCCCAGGTGGCGTGTGCTTTCATTGTTGGGCTACTACAATACGTCTTCCTGGCCTGCTTCTCCTGGATGTTCCTGGAGGGGCTGCACCTCTTCCTCACCGTCAGGAACCTGCAAGTTGTGAATTACACCAGCACCAGCTGGTTCATTAAGAGATTCATGTACCCATTCGGCTACGGCTTCCCAGCTCTGGTGGTGGCTATTTCTGCAGTGGTGAATCACGAAGGCTATGGAACTTCCAAACAGTACGTGCAGCGCCCATCCCGAAGGGGAGCTGGGATGTGGCTTCCATGCGCTTGTCCG
>NW_020675169.1:0-1890 GCF_002925995.2 Terrapene triunguis
TGCTCCTCAGAGACTAAGTCTCGCTGCTGATTGGCTGAGCTGGGGATCTAGTGACAGGAAGGAGACTCAGGACTTTGTTGTTCTCTTTTAAGACCAGGCAAATAACCCATAATCAATCATATGCTTGATGAATTTTGCTACGTCTCTCCATTAATTTTCTCTGAGCAGTTAATGATTCTCTCTAATGTTCTAGTTCTTCTCAAATACTTGCTGAATAATTACTATGAACAGTTGTTGGTCTGTAGCTCGTTTGAGATCACTTTATTCTGATCATTTGGTCTATGAAATTCAAGATTGATGGTTAGTGTGAAAGTCAGGACTCCTGAGTCCTATTCTCAATTCTGCCACTGAGTAGCTGTCTGATGTAAGACAGGTCCCTTCTCCTTTCTCAGCCTTAGTTTCTCCCTCTGTCAATTAGGGATAACAATCCTCTCATACCTACCTCATGGCAGATGGAGGTTGGGGAGCTTTGAAGATCTCTGAGAGCGTTTCACTAGTAGCAGTCTATAATATTAGGTGTATCATGTTGAGTCATTGCAGATTGTGAAGTAATGCAGTAGAACCCCATTTATCCAACCAGGGGTGGCAGGTTTGTATAATTTTTGTGGCGCCCAGAACAGATCCATGTCCCGTCCCACCATCCCCACCTTGTAAGCCGATATATATATTTTTTAATAATGTAAAAATGGATGGGAAACAGTAAGTGGTTAACAGTTTCCCTGTATTGAACAATGGGGGGGGGGGGGGGGGGGGGCTCTGGGGGGGGGGGGGGGCTCTGGTGTGGGGGGGGGGGTGAGGGGTTTGGGAGGAGACTCATGGCTAGAGCAGAAGGTTAGGGTGAGGGGGTGAGGGCTGCAGGGTGGGGCCAGGGATGAGGGGTTTACAGTGCAGGACGGGACTAGGGCTGGGGCAGAGGGTTGAGGTGTGGGGGGGTGAAGGCTCTGGCTAGGGGTGTGGGCTCTGGGGTGGGGCAGGGCTGGAGATGAGTTTGGGGTGCAGGCAGGCGGCCCCATCCCTTTCCCCTTCAGCGCACACTCACCCAGCACCGTCACGGCACGTGCTCCTAGGGGCCAGGTCCCTCTCAGGTCCAGAAAGCCCCCTCGCCTCCCCTGTGGTGAGTGCCGGGGGTGGGGGAGGGGAAGGGCTGCCATCACATGTGCGCCTCCTCCCCTCCTCCCTCCACAGGTGATGGCTGTGCCGCCACCTCAGCCTGCTGCTGGCACCACTCCCTTTTGTAGCCGGCGAGGGAGCACAGCATGCAGCTGCAGGGGGGCAGCTGCCCGCTGCCCTGGGTAGGGTGACCAGATCACCCAAGTCAAATATCGGGACGCGGGGGTGCGGCGTGGCGGGAGGGGGCGGGGCAAAAAAAAAAACTCTTCCTCCACAAGCGCTGGAGGGAGGCCCGGGAGACGTAGGGGAAGCGCGGGGCCAGGGTGAGTGAGAGTCCGGCCTGGCCCCGAGCAGGCAGGACTCAGTCGGGGGGTAGGAAGAGTAGGGGGGCAGCCCGCGGGGCCAGGCGGCGGCTGTTCTCCACCCCTGGGCAGCGGGACTCGGGAGCAGCCGCTGCTGCAGCTCCCACTGCCGCGGGGGGAGGAAGCGGCCGATGGCCAAGCTCAGTGGCTGCGGCTCTGGCGCCCGGGCCCGAACCCTCCGAGCCTGGGCCTGCTGCGGGGACCCAGCAGCGCGCACGCTGCGCCCAGCCCCTGGCCAGTCGCGTCTGGGCTGCTGCCCAGCTGGTGCAATCCCACGGCGGCCCCGGAGTGGGGGCAGCAGGCCCCAGCCTCCCCGTCCCGCTCGGGTCCCGCAGGGGAACGAACGGGCCTGGGCTGCCGATGCCTCCGCCCCGGGGCCGCCGTGGGATTGCACCAGCTGGGCAGCAGCCCAGACGCG
>NW_020675170.1:0-3497 GCF_002925995.2 Terrapene triunguis
ATCTGGGCATGACCAAGAGACAAGCAAACATTGGGCTATCTGAGGTTAGCTCTGTAATAGTCCCTGCCACTTTCACTCTAATTTTGTTCTTTGCATATTAGCATAACTTCTGTCTGTTCTTCTTGACTGGATCCTTGGATAATTCTTTGGGGTCCGAAGGCTTCATACAAGTCATGACCCAAAGTATGAATTCAACTAACAATTTTAGCTATCTCGTCACTGAAGACTGCTTTTGTCATGATATTAATAAACTCCGGCCCATCATACACAAATAGGTTGCCAGTGTGAATAAGCTCATCCTGTAGTTTTAAAATCGCCCCTTCTTGGCATTTAACAGGACCTAATTAGTCTAGATGGTGCCGGGTTACTTTTAGGGAAGTGATCCCAGCCATGCTTGATGTTTTGTTCAAAACTAGATGGAGCTCTGGGGTTGTCAGGAAAAAACTGGGAAAGAGCATTTGAATGCTGTGTTATGTCCACCATATTCTAGGGCTTCATCCGAACCATGTGCACGGAAGGGAACTGGTGACCTTTTAAAAATCCAAATTTGTTTTCTAAATTCCTCCCGTATGTCCCATACACCTCTTATTTCTGTGAGGTATCAGGCAAATCTACATCTAAAGCAAAAAATATTTCACAAAGTCAGTGCTGTGAGGTTCAAGTTCCAATTAGCAGTCTTGACAGATCAAATAAAGAACAACAAAGACTCAGCCATCTTCGTGTATCACCGCACCATCCCAAAAGTTGGCTTTGTCACTGATTCAACCTCATCAAATTGCTTGATCCATTCTGTGATATTGCAGCTCTCCATTGTGTGCAATAGGTTTTTGAGAGACGAATGTACACTGGATGTGTGGAACTGGTTTTGTAAGTCCTTTACCTTTTGGAAAATGAATTCAAACACATCAGTATGCTTTTCAAAGAAGACATCTAGGTAGCATGTTTGAAGGGCAACAAATGTTTCGGTGTATGCTTCAATAGCATGTTGCAACTTTTTCCTTGCAAGAATTTGGTTTACAATACTGTCACTATACAAAATGCCCCAGATCTCAGGAATACCAGTGCTATCAACAAAGCAGCTGATTGTATGTGTTGCTTCAAAGAATATGTGCAGTTGTCCAGGACATAAAATCTACCATCCATGAAGATCATCATGGGCCATTATTAGCTATAGAACAGGTCTGTAAAGGCCCATATCTAGTGTCATGACATATTTTGATTCAGTTCCACAGATGTATTTGTTCATGCATTCCAACTGCGTAAGGAATGTTAACTGAACTGAGTGATCAGTGGGGCTAGCAGGTATGATTGGTAGGATCCATGCATGGGTCATTCACTTTAGCACCTCATTCAGTGCCGAGTTAAAGACTGACCATGTTGGACCATGACCTTTCTCCTGAAATGGTGTATTATGTTATGGTGCCCAGATCATTTGAGGGTACATCTTCTATCTCTTCAACTGAAGCCCTACTCAGTGATTTTTCACCTCTGGAGTGCATTGCACTTTTGCACAATAACCAACTGAGGTCAAGGGTTGTGAATGTTAGAATACTCTATTATAGTTGATTTAACTGCTGCTACACTGGAAACTGGACTTCTTGGCTTCAGAATTTCTGGTCTTTGCTAGGAAAGTAAGTGAATCATGAAGTCAGAAAGCGCCTTCAAGGAACAGTTTTTGCTGGCCCAGACAACACTTGAGGCCAGGACTGGTCCCCATTAATACTTTCCTGATAGCAGACCATAACAGTTGCATGAAGGGAACCTTTACCATCTCTTGTATCTTCAAGAAAGTCTAAGTTATCACCAGCACAAAATATAAACCTATTCTTGACGAGGTCTGGCGAAACATACAACCCGTCCTTCAGTGCCATGCTGTGAAAAACTTAATTTGCAACTGCAGTCTATAGGCCGAGCACATGTACATGGTTGTACTCATTGGAGAAGCGAATGCTTTGCATAAGATGCACAAGGATTTTACTATGGATTTTGGAATGAATTGTTAAACCAACAGCCATTTGTAGTGGCAGATTATGTGTATGCTGCACAGTTGTCACGTATGTGTTGGAAACCTGTCTTTCATCCAAGCACTTGTATATGTGGCTTTATGATGAAATGAAAGCCTTATGCACCATTGGCTTACTGCCATACTTGTTGGTGCTGAAATCACTGCAACCACCAATGCACCACTGAAGTAAATGTCGCATGATATTATTTTTTTCAGGTTTGGCATCAGTTATGGACCGCTGAAACTCCCACATACTTCAGGACAAAATGTTTTTTTCCATAAAAATTCAGCATCTGCAAACATAGTCTTCATCTTACTGTTGACATCAGGGCTGTCTTCTGCTTTTGATAGTGCCACATCTTTTTCAGCTTTAGTGGGTATGGGCAGTGATTCATTTCTGTGGATAGGATTGACAGAAACTACACCCATACCCCACAGTTCATCTTCAATAAATGTTTTAAGAGCTTTTCTGCTAAGCATTTGTTCCTCTTCAGTCCCATAGAAAGTACATATTTCTCTGTACTTAGCCTCTGCATTGGCCATAGCCAACACTCTCCCATCCATTAGATCAGAGATCTTCAATCTGTGGGAGTAACGTTCTGGGGGTGCGGCTGGGGCCAGGACCAGATCTCACAGGGGAGGAGGGAGTGCCGCCCAGGTCCACTCTTGATCTCAGCCCCGGCTGCCTGCCCTGTTCCTGGGGTCCCAGCTGCCTGGCCTGGACCCAGGCTCCTGGTTGCCGGCCCTGTGCTTGGGGATCTACTCCAAGCCATGGCTGCCGGCCCCGCACCCATGGTCCCGGATGCCGATCCCCGGCTTCAGGCCTTGGCCCCCAGCTGAGGGTCTGCTCCCAACTCCAGCCCCAGCTGTGGCCCCAGACTCAATCCCCTTACCCCTGTCCGCATCTCCCCTCCCCGAGCCCCGGCCCCGCACAGCTCCATCTGGGGGCAGGGGCATGGACAGGGGTAAGGGGGATGCAAGGTAAAATGTTTGGGGACCACTGCATTAGAGCCTCTGCTAGGTAATTTATGAACTCCAGCTGAGTCACACAGTTTGTAGTAGTACCAGTGCTTATTTCTGTTGCTTTTATCTTTTGACCTTTCTTTGTGTAGCACTTGATGTGATATGCAATGTCACCCACTCTGTGGGTGTCTTTTTGGTCAATGCACCCACTTTATTTTCAATGCTATGTTCCTTCTAAGAGTGACTGCTTCATACAGTTTCTTACCTGTCTTGTGTTGAAACTGTGTGTCATGGATGTCTTTAGGCTTCCAGCTTACTGCAGAAGAAGCAGGTGTTCTTCTTGAAACACATGTCAAGAGATCTAGTATAAGGTGAGTATTGCCAACCCTGGCACTTGTTCTGGCATCTTAACTTAAGTTAAACTTTTTCCTTATGCTCAATGTACTTCCTCTCCTACCTTGCCAAAATCAGTTTATGTGTGCACTTCTTATAGCATGTAAGGTGCCATTGAGCATTGTGTTTAACCAGG
>NW_020675171.1:0-9073 GCF_002925995.2 Terrapene triunguis
GCTACTCTGAAACCAGTCTTTGACAAGTGACTTTCAGCTTCAATTTTCACACCCACACCCCTTACACCATTTTGGTGTAATCCAAATTTCGGGAGCTATCAACAAGTCGCTTTTGTTTTCCACTCCCAATACCTTCTTCCAGCGGCTTCAGAGGGAAGCCATAGATGACCTTACACTTGGGAAGTCTATTTGTTTGCTAGGGTAAGCAAAACTACTTGGTCCAGGCTGGCATTCCAGGAACAGGCATGGCCAGATGCAGCTCTTCATGCTATCTCTCTGCTGCACAGAATATCTGGTCCTGTCAACACAAGTGAAAAATCTTCAGCTACTCTTGCTTTTTTCCCTCCCTCAAGCAGGTGTGTGGGAACACCGGACATTACCCCTATTGCCATTGTGGAGGAACAGCAGGCATTTTCCATATTGCCCAAGTGATTCACTGTTTATTACTTACATTCAACATCCAAAGAGGAAAGAATGGGATATTATTAGTTTACGAGTCCTGATGGAATTCATATAGAAAACCAGAACTTGCCAAGCTATCCACCAAGAAGTCAGAGAACATCCCATGCAGGTCCATTGAGCTGCCTCCAGGGTTCTATTATTCCTGTTTATTGCTGGAAGCAATCTGCAGGAGGGATCACATTAGCATAAAGTATTCCTAATTACAATAAGGTCATGAAGTCACTGGCTAGATCAGATTCACACCCACCATCAGGGAACAACAGCTAGAGCTAAATTCTGTCCTAAGCTATAGCCTCTTTGCACTATCCTAAAATTGCATTAAATAAGTAGCTAGGGATCCTTGTAGCATGGAGGAATTAAGCCAAACCCTCTCCTGACACAAAGGGAGGGAAGGGTGTGGGCAGAACACACTGCATTCCAGTGATGCCCTGTGGTGTGGCAGTCTAGATATTAAAAACAAACAATGGTATCCAGTTATTAAAAAATGTAACATCCCTAGTAGGGATTCCCTTTTTGTGATTATATAGGGAAGCATACAAGTTTAACACAGAGAGCTAAATTCTGCACTCAGATACACATGTGGCTCCTATTTGAGTTCAGTGGAATCTGTGCACATACAGCTAAGGATCAGACTTGATCCCAAATGTACACTTCAAACAAAGGCATTCTCTGTTAATGTGTCATGAAAGGGGAATGTTTCATAGTACTTTTAAGTAGAATTGGCTCAACACGCTTAATCCATGCAGATAATCCTTTTCTCCAGTTCTACTGCTTGAAGAGACCGCTGCCTCCACATCCTTTTCTGATGCCCAGTTTGCTTGTGTGTGTGCTGGAACTAAGGAGAGCATCCCACCTTTCACAGGTCAAGTTGGGAATGAGGAAAAGCAACATACTAAAAGCTGTTTGACTTGCTGAGTCTTGAAGCGAAATCCTCTAAATAAACAAAATATGGGTGTAGAAAAAGATTCCTGCACACCAGTTTCACGCCAAGTACTTTGTGAGGTGGGAGAGCTCTTAGGTGGTGGAATAATTCAGCAAGAAATCAAACACAGAGACAACATCAGCAAGGTCTTTCTCTAAAGTACCTCTGCTTATAACAAGAAAGCAAAATATATTAACTTAAGCAGATACGGAAACAAAGAAATCCCCACTTTGGAGCTTAACCCAGTCCTGTGACTTTGGATGCTTAATGTGAACTTCCCAATGATATTTGCTTGCCTCTCCCAAGCAGCTAATTTACAGCCGTGAAAGGGGTGGGGAGCAGCAAACATAATTATAAAGGTGTTAAATTGTGTCTATGCCAGGTGTTAAGAGGGGGTTCAAATTATGTTAGCTAACATGATTTTTTAAATCACCTTTTCTGGTCATCTAGACAGGCTAAGGTGTTTGTTGTGAGAGAAGAGATCTCGGATCAAATTCAGATGTGATGTATAACAAGGAGCTTGACCCCTTTTTGCTAACTGTGGTCTTGTCTACACACAAACTTGCACTAGTTTAGTTAAACTTGTTTAGTTAAATCAGTACAAATCCCTGTGTGGACACTCTTATTTCAGTTTAGTGTGTAAATTGATCCCTAATCGATTTAAGCCACACCAGAATAAATGTGTCCACCGTTTTTTGTACCAGTTTAATTAAATTGGTATAACATCACAGCTTGAGTTAAACCAGAGCAATTCTGTATATAGACATGCTGTAAGACTCCCTTACTCTGTCTGAGGGAGTCTAAGGGCATGGCTACACTTGCGAGTTAGAGCACACAGGGCTGCTTTAATGCACTCTAACTCACAACGTGTCCACACTGGCAAGGCACGTAGAGCGTTCTGACTCAGCAGCTGGAGCGCTCCTGGTAATCCACCTCCACAAGAGGCACAATGCTTGGTGCGCCCTGGCTGGAGCGCCACGGTGCCAGTGTGGACGCCCTGTCCTGTCAATGCGCTCTGATCAGCCTCCAGAAGTGTCCCACAATGCCTGTTCTAGCCACTCTGGTCATCACTTCGAACTCTACTGCCCTGCCCTCAGGTGACCAACCATCAGACCCACCCTTTACATTCTCTGGGAATTTTGAAAATCCCCTTCCTGTTCGCTCAGCCAGGCGTGGAGTGCTCTCAGCACATCTTTCCAGGTAACCATGCCTCCACGCGCCAGGCGAGCCCCAGTATGGAGCAGTGGCGAGGTGCTGGACCTCATCAGTGTTTGGGGAGAGGAAGCTGTCCAGTCCCAGCTGCGCTCCAGCCATAGGAATTACGATACCTTCGGGCAGATATCAAGGGACATGATGGAAAGAGGCCATGACCGGGACACACTGCAGTGCAGGGTTAAAGTGAAGGGGCTGCGGAATGCCTACCGCAAAGCCCGCGAGGCAAACCGCCGCTCCGGTGCTGCCCCCGTGACCTGCCATTTCTACAAAGAGCTGGATGCAATACTGGTTGGCAACCCCACCACCACTCCGAGAACCACCATGGACACTTCAGAGCCCAGTTCACCAAGGCAGGAGGAGGAGGAAAGCGGGAGCAAGGGTGCTGAGGAGGAGGCAGACACCCCAGAATCCTTAGATGCATACAGCCAGGAGCTGTTCTCAAGCCAGGAGGAAGGTAGCCAGTCGCAGCAGCCGGTGCCCGGGGAAAGACAAACACCAGAGGAGGTGCCCGGTAAGCGGCTTTTATTTTGGGAAGGAAGTTATTCGGTGTAGGCTCTTGGGGCGAGGAGGGTTAGGGCTGCATGCATGCCTAGATGTGGAATAGGGTGTTTATGTGCTCTCTCACATCGCGGTAATCGGCCTCAGTGATCTCTTCAAAGGTCTCATCCAGAAGCTGTGCAATTCACTTGTGCAGGTTCCTTGGGAGCGCTACTGTACTCCTTGTCCCAGTCAGGCTAACATGTCCGCACCACTGTGCCATGACGGGCGGGGGGACCATTGCTGCGCACAGGCAAGCTGCATATGGGCCAGGGCGGAAGCCGCATTGTAGTAGAAGATCTTCCCTTGCTTCCCAGGTCACCCTCAGCAGCGAGATATCTTCCAGGATGAACTCCTGTGGAAAATATGGGGACAGTGTTCAGTATAGGGGCTCCCTGCAGCTGTTGGCTCTCCCCAAGGCACAGAAACCCAGAGGACAGTACGGCAGTGAAACAATCAGTCCCCCTCGACCCTGTGCTTACTCACCATTTTGGGGCTTCTGTGGGTTATGTGTGGTCGCTTTGGGACAGGAAAATTCTGCTATTGTGTAGACTGTTCTTGTCTTTAAGTACGGGCAAATCATTGCTCTGTCTGGTGTGAATCAAAAAGTGCAGGAGTAGAGGGAGAGTGAAAGAAGAAAGAGGGAGAATGAGGAGCGCCGGTACCAAAGCGCAGAGCGCCGGCAACAAAGCACGGAGCGGCTGATAAGCATCATGGAGCGCCAAGCAGACTCGATCCAGGCACTCATAGCCATGCAGGGCGCAGCACTACCGTGCCTGCCCCCCTCCCTGCAGCCCTTGTCCCAAAACTCTTTCCCTTGTGCCCCCATGTCACCTCCAACCCACTTTCCCCAACATCCGGGTTCTTATCGCCACTAGCTGCCTCCAACACTTGTAGCTTCACCTCCCAGCCCTGCAAACTACGACCCTTACCCACTGCACTCAACCCCCATCACCATGCATTATAGCCATCCTGAAGTGCAGCACTCATTGCACAGCACTCCAGACAGGAAGGCTGAGTATGAGAACAGGACATATGCAATTCTGTGATTGAACCACTCCCCGCCCCGTCCCCTTTCTCTTTCTGTTTCCCAAACAGTTGTGTTTCTTTTCAATACATGAATTTTCTTTTCAATAAATGGATTTTTTGGCTTTGAAAACATTCTTTATTATTGCATAAAGTAAAAGATACCTTAGCCCAGGAAAGCAACAGGCACTGCAAGTCAGTGTAGCAAGTACAGATTCCTACTAACATTGGAACCACTGCACTTCACTCCCGTGCAGGGCACCAAACATTACTGGTGGCTTTCAGCCTCAAATTGCTCCCTCAAGGCATCCCTAATCCTTGCAGCCCTGCGCTGGGCCCCTCTAATAGCCCTGCTCTCTGGCTGTTCAAATTCATCCTCCAGGTGTTGAACCTCCAAATTCCATGACTGAGTGAATCTTTCACCCTTCCCTTCACAAATGTTATGGAGGGTACAGCACGTGGATATAACCGCGGGGATGCTGTCACTGGCTAGGGTCCAGCTTCCCATACAAAAAGAGCCAGCGGCCCTTTAAATGGCCAAAAGCACACTCCACAGTCATTCTGCACCTGCTCAGCCTGTTGTTGAACCACTTCTTGCTGCTCCCTGTGTAGGGTTTCATGAGCCACGGCATTAAAGTGTAAGCGGGGTCTCCAAGGATCACAATGGGCATTTCGACTTCCCCTACGGTGATCTTCGGGCCTGGAAAAAAAGTCCCGGCTTGCAGGTTCCTGAACAGGCTAGTGTTCTGAAAGATGCGTGTGTCATGCACCTTTCTGGACCAGCCTGCGTTAATGTCAATGAAATGCCCACGGTGATCCACAAGTGCCTGGAGAACCATCGAAAAATACCCCTTCCGATTAACGTACTCGGAGGCTAGGTGGGCTGGTGCCAGAATTGGAATATGCGTCCCATATATCACCCCTCCACTGTTAGGGAAACCCATTTGTGCAAAGCCAGCCACAATGTCCTGCATGTTACCCAGAGTCATGGTTCTTCTGAGCAGGATGCGATTAATGGCCCTGCAAACTTGCATCAACATGATTCCAACGGTCGACTTTCCCACTCCAAACTGGTTAGCGACCGATTGGTAGCTGTCTGGAGTTGCCAGCTTCCAGATTGCAATAGCCACCTGCTTCTCCACTGGCAGGGCAGCTCTCAATCTCATGTCCTTGCTCTGAAGGGTGGGGGTGAGCTCATCACACAATCCCATGAAAGTGGCTTTTCTCATCCGAAAGTTCTGCAGCCACTGCTCGTCATCCCAGACTTGCATGATGATGTGATCCCACCACTCAGTGCTTGTTTCCCGAGCCCAAAAGCGGCATTCCACGGTGGTGAGCATGTTCGTGAGTGCCACAAGCAATCTTGTGTCATATGTGTTATGTTAGTCGATATCATCATCGGACTCCTCACTGACAGTTTGGATCTTAAGGAGTAACTCGACTGCCAAATGTGACATGCTGTTGAGACCATCAGCATATTCCTCAGCACTTCGGGATCCATTCCCGCAGACTGAAAGGGAGACAGAGTGCGCAGTACAAAAAACATTGAAAGATAGCGCCAAATGTGGACGGAAGCACGGGGATTGCTGGGATGCGAAGCAATGCATCACGGGGCATTGGGACAGGACCCAGAATGCCCCCCCCGCCCCATTCCCACAAGCCACAGCGCCAGAATGGGAAGAGGTGCTCTGTGGGATAGTTGCTCATAATGCACCACTCCCAATGCCATTGCAAGTGCCGCAAATGTGGCCACGCCAGTGTGCTTGCAGCTGACAGTGTGGACACACTGCAGCGCTTTCCCTAATGTGCTCTCCAAGGGCTGGTTTAACTCACAGCACTCTACATCTGCAAGTGTAGCCATGCCCTAAGGGTATGTCTACACTTGCAGTGTTTTTGTGCTGTAAGTTTCACTGGTGATAGGTAACCAGGGAAAGTAAAGCGCTGGTTTGTGTACTCACTTAATTCCTCAGGCATCAGAGTGTTTACAATAGCAGCACTTCCATCGCTGATGAGAGCAGCGCACTAAGGCAGCTATCCCACAGTGCAGCTCTCTCCATTTTGACAATAGGTCTTGTGGGAAGAGGGCGGGGTGAGCGCAAGGCATTCTGGTCCCTGCTCAGTGCCCTGTGATGCACTGCTTCATGTCCCAGCAGCCTCATTACTTCCTTGCTTCTTTCACGGCATTTTTTAACACCCCTTTCTGTCTGGCTGCTTTCCCCGCCACATCTACAAGCAGGAATGGATCCTGCTCTGCTGTCCACTACTCTGATAGCTATCACTTGCACATCGCGCGTGGCAGTGCAGCTTTTCTTAAACTTCCAAAGAGAACTGCAGTCAGAGATGCCTGATGAGCTGCCTGAAATGGAAATAAGTAACATTCGATTGCTTTTGGCATTAGCTGAGGAGCTGAGCTCTATGGAACAGCGTTTTGGGGCTAGGGAAACTCGCTCAGAGTGGTGGGATCGTATCATTATGCATGTCTGGGATGATGACCAGTAGCTTCAAAACTTTCGGATGCAGAAAGCCACCTTCATGGAACTGGGTGCTGAGCTTTCCCCAGTCCTGCGTCGCAAGGACACCAGACTGAGAGCTGCATTCACTGTAGAGAAGTGTGTGGCAATCGCATTGTGGAAGTTGGTGACTACAGACAGTTGCAAACCAGTTTGGAGTGGGTTGATTGACCGTTGGTGCCGTGGTAACTTAAGTGTGCAAGACCATTAATCGCATCCTACTGCGCAGGACCGTGACTCTCGGTAATGTGCGTGACATTTTGGATGGTTTGCAGAAATGGGCTTCCCTAACTGTGATGGGGTGATAGATGGAACGTACATCCCTATTGTTTCCCCAGCCCCCAGGGGAAGGACGAAAGATTTACTCATACGTGGAGCGTGGAGGCCAAACCCCTGGCTGCTGAATTTCAGCAGCCAGATACCAGGGCTATTAGAGGGGCACAACATGTGGCAGTTAGGATCCAAGATGCCTTGAGGGAAAAGTTTGAAAATCAAAATCATTAAACTTTGTTGCTGTGCTTGGGAAAGGAAGTGTTAACAGCATGTGCTGTGCTACATGGCGGTTCTGTCTGTAATTTCAGTGAAGATGAAGTGCTAGTTGACTTGTAGCTGTGATGACATGTAAAGAAATGTGAACTCACAAATGAATCTTGCTTCTTTTTGAAAAATGTGTGCTTTTTATTTTTTTTTTAAAAAAAGAGAGAACACCATATGCACATATATCCATCCTCAGTGATGGTGGCGTTCAGAGTGGGGGGCCCGTATACCTCACAGCTGTGTATAACGCCAGCTGTTGTTTGACAAGCTATCTGGGGGTGTGGATTGTTGAGGAATGGAAAAATTTGCAGCGAGCCTATAAGAATGTGCAGTGGGAGTTTGGGGAGTGCATGGGAAAGAATTCTGCACTTGCTGCAATGGGGGGGCGGGCACGAATCAGGTCACTCGGCAGTGTAATGAGAGAATGCAACGTATCTGTCTGATGCTCCAGAACGCTGATTAGCCTCTCCGTGGCTTCCCTATGGAATGCATTATTCTCTTTTTGGTCTCGGTTTTCTCCCTCTTTCCAGTTTGTCATGGTTTCTCTCCATTTATTTTTATCATGTGTCTCCGCTTCAGAGTGCAGAATCACCTCACGAAACATGTCTGCCTTAGTGCATCTTTGCCGCTTATGTGTCGCAGACGGTCTGCTACAGTGAGGGGTGGGTCTTCCACAGTCATTTCTGGGGAGACAGAAGCAACACATTGCTGTGAAACATACATACAGGAATCACTATGTACATTGCAATACACCACTGGTAAGAAATCACTGTCTTGGTGACAAAAATCAAGCACCCATGGTGCACAAGAACCCAGCAATGGCGAGGGAACGCAGGGTTAGAGGGTTTATTGCATACACCCATTCTGAAAAGGGCTAGCATGAAGGGTGGGCACCCAGCACACAAACTCAGCCACCTTAGTACTTTTCTGTGCCCTCAACCTGCTTTATGCATTGTCAAAACAAAGCAACTTACCAGAGCTCTGCTCTCTTGCCTCTGCAGACAGTGGCTGCTCACACTGGCTAGACACCTCCAGAGCAGAGAAGGGGCCCTGAATGCACGCAGCAGTGGGCTCCACAGCTTACTCAGCCTCCTCCTCTTCATCTATAACCTCCTCCTCCTGGCTAAGCCCACTTTCCACTGCCTCCAGATATGCAGAAGTGTCCACTGGGCACTTTGCAATGGAGGTGGGGGCAGGGCCGGCTGTAGGTTTTTTGCTGCCCCAAGCAAAAAATTTTTTGGCTGCCCCCCACCCCAGCCCTGGGCTCTCCCCCTCCCCCCCGCAACTGCACCCTCCTGCCGCCGCAGCCCTGGGTCACTGGTAACTCACTCCCAGGGCTGGTCATTCAGCAGGAATTTTGGATGTGCACAGAACACAGACAGGATTGGTTCCCATATGGTTACAGAACTGCAGTAAAGTGGAACAATTTTCAGCTTGTGTGACTGGAGGATATCTGGATGCAGACTGTCCTACATAGATGAGAAAAAGTTGAGGTGCCTTTATTATTCTTTTGTTCCATTCTTTGTTTCTATGGGGAATGCTCTATCACGGTCTTCCTTTTAAACAAATAAAACTAAAACTTTAAAAAAAAAAAAAAGCAATGGCTGTTGAAAATAGCAATTCCAGTCCTAATAACCACTGGGAAGCATTCCTTGCTCAATTTATTCTACTTTTTCTACAGCAAGTTACAGTGGATCCGTATATTTGATTTGGGGGAAATGAAGTAACAGTTGCCCAAATTGAGCTTGAGCACTCCTGAATTTTGAGGGTGTTCAAATCTGGAAGGCAGGTGCTAGATTCCCTTTCTGAATATTAGCTATATCTGGAAAGGAAAAGTCAATTTCTGCTTCCATGGCTCAGAAGT
>NW_020675172.1:0-5500 GCF_002925995.2 Terrapene triunguis
AGGGGCGGGGCTAGGGCAGGATGGGGCGGGGCTAGGGCGGGGCTCCTCCCGTCCTCTTTTTTGCTTGCTGAAATATGGTAACCCTACTCAGGACAGAGAGAGCTTGCTGGCAGCAGCTGCTGTCTCAACTTGCTGATCTACTTTAAAAGGTAGTGTACTTAGAGTGGGGTCAGCATACTTAAATTCTGTTGTGTCTCCTCCCTCCATTCGTGCTTCCTTGTAGAGCATGAGGCTATACTAACAACAATGTGTTAACCCTTGAGGGCTCAGCCGAATGCTAGTTCATCATTTAACAGCAAGGCATTCCCTGGGAAATATCCCACCCTCTGACTCCACCACTCAACCAAACTTCACAATCATCATTGCTGTATACGGTATTAACTTGTTTGTTTAAAACTTATACTGTGTGTGTGTGTGTGTGTGTATATATATATATATATATATATATATATATGTCTTTTGTCTGGCAAAACAATTTCCCTTGAACCTAACCCCCCCGCCCCCCATTTACATTAATTCTTATGGGGAAATTGGATTCGCTTAACATTGTTTCACTTAAAATAGCATTTTTCAGGAACACAACATTAAGCAAGGAGTTACTGTAGGTTGTTTGTGCTTCTGACAATAATCTGCTTTGGGGCCAGTCTGACTATACACTCAGTTCAAGCTACTTTCTTCCCCAAAGGATTTCAGTCTTGAATTAGATCCATGAGTTTGTCTTCAGTAAAATTTAGTTCTGTATTCAGTTGCTGGAGTGTTCCAAAAATGTTTTGTCATTTGGAGCAGCTGCCTTTCCTTCAGGAAATGAGACTGACTTAACTGGAGTCTGTAAAATCCTAAGAACTTTAAATATCTCTTTTTGTGATGTAGATTAAGTTTGCTAAATAAGATTCTTGTCTTTGTAGACAGAGATTATTTGCTGTGGTATCTTATACCACAGTTTCCTCAAAGGGAAAGATTCAGGATCTTTAAGCTCTCAGACCCCAGTCAAAGCAGTCTCAAAAGCATATAAAAAGTTTTAATCAAAACTCTGATTAGAAATGACAGTTTTGTTATCAGAGAACTTGTGAATCCATGTGGAACAAAAATGCCATATGATAGGGTTACCATATTTCAACAATCAAAAAAGAGGACGGGAGGAGCCCTGCCCTAGCCCCGCCCCTGCCCCTTCCACTCCCTCCCACTTCCCGCCCTCCTCAGAACCCCCAACCCTCCCCCCCACTCCTTCTCCCCTGACTACCCCCTCCTGGGACCCCTGCCCCTAACTGCCCCCCAGGACTCCACCCCCTATTTATGTACAGGCGTGACTACCTGCCCTTTCCTGGTTATTATACGCGGCCAGTCCGCATCCACATCCAGTAGTTAAAAAAAAAAAATAAACTAATAATTTAAATTGGAATTTCATCCATTAATAAGTATTTATTATATAATTAAAACCATTCTATTGAAGGACAGATATTAAATAACACTAAATAAGTTAATGTTCAAAACAATATTAAAAATTTGAAAATTTAGAGCATGGAAACCAAAATAGCTAAAATTTAGTTTTGGCAAGATACACGGAATGGAAACTCCGGGATCTTTACCTGTCACTGAATATAGCCATCATACCAATAGTGGAATATAAAACAAGTCTACATATACTCTCCTTAAAATTTTTACTTCTGTCCATTCCCAATAATTGTAACAAATCATTATTACCTTCACTCCACTTGCCACGCGCCCCAAGCACAAAACCAAAGAAGTGAATATTTTTACCTCCCGTTAAGTTTTTAATTTCTTCCTCTAACTCAAGATAATAAGCCACCTTCTCACTGTGGGCTTGTTCCAAACTTCCGGCATTATCCTCCCATCGCACTGTAACATCAACCACCACTGCTGTATCTCCTTTTATAAATATAATATCCGGCTTTCTTAACTCACCCTTACTATTTCTCAAATGGGGCTCTATCATTGCCTTCCACCCTAATTTACCAACCTTATCTACAACTGCAGACACTACTCTATTATGCCTTTTTATCCTAGCATTCTTAGTCTTATAACATTGTCCTGAGATATGGGGAACAGTCTCCCGCACTTTACCGCACCATCTACAAAGAGCATTCACACCTCCTCTTCCTCTTGCTAATGTCTCCCTAGTAGGATAAATATTTGCCCTAAGCTGCAATGCTGCGATATACGCTGACGATTTAACTTTACTAGAGTTTCTAAAAATCGAATTACTAATTAAATCATTTTTAAAATATTTTATCCCTATTCCCTGACATCTCAGTTCCGACCATCTTAAAAATTCCTCTTCCCTCCATTTCTTGGGATGAGATGTTACTGCACTAAATGACAATATTTTATCCACAAGATTTTCTCCTGCATATAGATAAGATAGGTCCATCCAATCATCTCTCGAGACAATATGTCTCCTCCATTTACGAATTAACATATTTGGGATTTGCACACTAAACTTAGTGAGAGCTAAACCACCATCCCTACCTCTAGAATAAAATATCCCATCTGTGATACACTGAGGTAAATGTAAAATCTCTTTAACTATTTTTCTAACTAACACATCAAGATCGTCTAAAAGATTAAAAGGGGGTTCTATTAAAAGAAGATTATAAAATAGCTTCGGTAAGATATATGTCTGTAAAATTAATATTTTTTGGGCCGGTTTTAATGGGGCCTTAATTAAATTCTCACTCCAATCTTTCAATTTTTCTTTAAGTACCGGTCCCCCTACACCTATCCAGGGATCTATTCTAGCCCCTAAATATTTTTCAAAATCCCCTGGTTGAACATATTCAATCTCCTCTGACCCTATCTGCCAATTATCCTTAGGATTAACTACATAGGTTTTATGTTTAGTTAAAATATGAAAGCCTTTCGTTTTCTTCACATTAACAGAGAGATTAGTATTTTTACAAAACTCCTCTAAGATACCCAAATTTTTAATCATTCCTTTATATGAGCTACTTAAAATTGCCACATCATCGGCAAAAGCCAATGACGTGACACCATTACCCTTAACATAAAAACCACTTCCTTCTACTTCTGATCTAGTTAAAAGGGGATCCATAGCAATATTAAACAAAATTGGGGACAACGGGTCACCCTGCTTGACCCCCCTCCTAATTAAAATAGACTCAGTAGCTTCATCACCCACCCATACCCTAGTTGTGCAATTATCATAAAGGTCCCTAATAATATCTATAAAATGTTCATCTATACCAAATCTTCTCAACCCGGCTATTATATGTCCGTGTCCCACAGAATCAAATGCTTTAGCCAGATCTACGAACACTATTGCAATTTCATTCCCATTTCGTTTAGCCCCTTTAATCAAATTATCTAATATAGCAATATTTTCCTCACACCCAGGGGCGGATAGAAACCCTTTTTGTCTACTACATATCTTAACTGTTTCCACCAGTCTTTTTGCTAATATTTTGGTATAGATTCTAATCCAAACTGACCCAATTGTCAATGGTCTCCAAGATGTTAACTTCTTCATTTCCTCCTCATCTTGTGTCTTTGGTATTAAAATCGTTCTATTTTTCTTAAATTCATCTGGTACCTGTCTATTTAGAAACCATATATTAAAAATTTTTGTAAGTATTAAGGAGTCTAAATTAAAAATATCCCACAAATTGCTCACTTTTACTTTATCTGGGCCAGGAGCACTATCTTTTCTTATTTCTCTTAAAGCTATTCTAATCTCATCCACAGAGATCGGACTCATTAATATATCATTATCCGCATTCTCTGTGGATGATGGCCACCCTATCATATTACCATGTCCAATTGTTCCCAAAATATTGACATAGTATTCCTCAATTTCTTTCATAGGGATAGCACACTTAGCCTTATCTGACTCTCCCATTATAATGCGAGTCAATCTTCTTCTATCCTTATCAAATAATTGTTGATAGAATTTATACTTAGCTTTCTTTGTAGCATATCTCCTAATTGCATTAAATTGCTTCCTTCTCCCCTCCTTTCTCATCTTCCCTTTTCCTTTATTCCTCAACTCTATTTGACTTTCATTTCTAGGGTCCTTTCCCTCTACTAATGAATAACATAATTTTTCCAACATTGCCCAACCGAGAGCTTTTGTTAAATCCTCCTTTAATAATCCTTCAATTTCCCCTAAACTATTTATTATTTCTCTTCCCTCCCTACTTTGTTTTCCCCGTTTACATATTTTCTCCACTAAATCCACTTCTGGGTGTCCTTTTAGTGGGAAAATCCTCTCTCTTGGGGGCGGAATTTCTAATATATTTACTCTAATGTCCTCTACCTCAGTCACTTCCTCCCTATCTCCTGTTACCACTAACTTCTTCTTTGCTAATTCTCGTCTTTTATCTGATATTTGTTTATTCGTTTTGGTCCTCATCTCGCTCTCAATACATTTATTTATATTCCTTTTCCCAATATATTTCCTTTCCAACTGTATAAGCTGCGCAACCTCATCTTTAGTCCATATACGAGATCTAGTCGATCCCTCTTTGATCTTACTTTTAGCAGCCATATCTTCTTTTCTTTGCTCATTCCTCACAGCAGGGTGTCTATGTCTACAGTGTTGGCTCAATCCAGATCTAGTATGAAAACCAAGCCCACAGACCGAGCACGTATGGCTCTTCATTGGGGTATCCGCCTTCTTGGGTATGCACTTGGGGTAGTGGCAAGCTATATTATGATATTGAGAAGATTTTCCACATTTACTACATACAACTCGTATGGCTTTACTTTTATGAACCACATTAATGTGTTTGGCCCATTTACCAAATGTTGGTAATATCTGGGGACATATTGGACAATTAAAACTATCAACGGGATACTCTAAATAAAAAACCCCATCCTTCCACGAACTACTTTCTAATATATTTATATTACTACCAGTACTGTTAAGATCCTTATTACGATCCCTATTAAAATCAGTACTTGGTCTAAAACTATTTAATAAACTAGACCCATTAACTAAATGAGCATTAAGATATCCCGATTCGCTAACATATGGATCATCAAATGTACTTAAATACTTAAAATCTGGATTGAAACTTTCCATAGTTAAATCATTAAAAGTGTCCCTTGTAAAAACCATCGGTAAGATAGATAAAATCTCCTCACCATGATCATCACAAACATTCTCCTCTACCTCCTCTCCATGCTCCACTGGGAGGACTTGATTCTCACTCTCATGCTCATGAGACTTCATTATAGTCCACACCATTTTATCCATTGGTCCAGCGACCCTGATCACACCCCTAATATATTTAACACTGTCAGCCGGGGCATCAAAGCCAACAGCGGGGGCGTTATTAACCCGGTCCAGCGCCAATCCGGTATAAAAATATAAATTACTTTTTTCCATAGCTAAAAGATTTACCCTTCTCAGGGGGAAACTAACCCTTTCCAGGGGGAAACTAACCCGTGCCTGGGGGAGACTACCCTTACCAGGGGGAATCTAACCCTTACCAGGGGGAGTCAACCCGTACCTGGGGGAGGC
>NW_020675173.1:0-3211 GCF_002925995.2 Terrapene triunguis
AGGAGACTTCTCAAAGTGCCGGAAGAAGATACTCAGAGGCTGTCTTCTTGATGGAACTGAGATGTGGTGAGTGCCTGTTAGTATTGGTAGGTGTATTTAAGGACTAGTCATTCATTTATTTATTTTGCCATTTAGTAATTTGTGCTTGGCCAGCGTATATTCTTGTTGAGTGCACATAGGCAATCAGAGGAGCAACTTCTTCAAGTTGCATCCAAGATAACGATCCACTCAAGACAATGATTCACAGATTCATAGAGTTTAAGGCCAGAAGGGCCATTAGGTCATCTAGTACAGTGGTTTTCAAGCTGTGGGTTGCAACCCAGTACTGGGTCGCGGAATGTAAGGCACTGCGTTGCGCCGTCTCTGGTCAGCACCAACGATGGGGCTGATAAACGTCCCGTCGGCGGTGCTGCCCGGCTAAGGCAGGCTAGTCCCTTCCTGTTCCGACACCGCGCTGCGCCCCAGAAGTGGCCAGCAGCGGGTCCGGCTCCTAGGCGGGGGGGCAACAGAGCTCTGCACTCTGCCCCCGCCATGAGCACCAGCTCCGCACTTCCATTGCCCCAACTCCGAGCCCCAGTCTCCTGCCCCAGCCCTGAGCCACCCCCAAACCCAGAGCCCCCTCCTGCACCCCAAACCCCTCATCTCCGGCCCCACCCCAGAGCCAGCATCCCCAGCCCAGAGCCCTGACCCCCTCCCTCATCTCAATCCCATGCCCCATCCCTGAGCCCCCTCCCACACTCTTAGCCCCTCATTCCCGATCCCATCCCACAGCCCTCACCCCCACTGCTCTCACCCCCGCACCCCAACCCTCTGCCCCAGCCCTGAGCCCCTCCCATACCCCAAACCCTTCATCCCCCATTCAGTCGTGGGCATCAACAATTTTCTTCAACTCGGTTGCCAGATAAAAAGTTTGAAAACCACTGATCTAGTCTGACCTCTTGTATATCACAGGCTGCAGAATTTCTCCCAGTTACCCCTGTATTGAGCCCAATGACTTGTGTTTGACTAACGCAAAACATGTGTTCCTCTAAAGTGTATCTTCCAGGAAGGCATCCAGTCTTGGTTTGGAGATAGCAGGAAAATCCACCACCTCCCTTGGGAGTTTGTTCCACTGGTTAAGCACCTTCGCTGTTTAAAATGTGTGCTTCATTTCCAAATTTAATTTGTCTGGCTTCAGTTTCCAGCCATTGGTTCTTGTTATACTTTTCCCCGCTATATTAAAGAGCCCATTAGTAGCTGGTATTTTGCCATGTGAAGGTGCTTCTCCACTGTCATCAAGTCAGCTCTCAGTCTCCCTCTGGATAAGCTAAGCAGGTTCAGCTCTTGAAGTTTCTAACTGTCAGGCATTTTCTCCAGCCCTTCAATCATTTCTCTGGCTCTTGTCTGCACCCTCTCCAATTTTTCAATCTGGGCACCGGACCTGGATGTAGTATTCCAGCATTGGTCTCACCAATGCCAAATACAGAAGTAAGGTCACCACCCTACTTCTACTCACTGCACCCCTCTTTATACAGCCACGGGTAAGTTGGAAACAACAGAGGAGGAGAGAGATCTGGGTGTATTAGTCAGTCCCAGGATGACTGTGAGCCACGTTGGGATGCGGCTGTGAACAAGGCAAATGAGATCCTAGAATGTGTCAGGCGAGATAGGGAAGAATTAATATCCGTATACCAGGCACTGGTGAGACCTCCTATGGCAAACTGTGCAAAATTCTGATCACTCCTGTTCCAGAAAGAAGAATTCAGACTGGAACAGGTGTGAAGAAAGGCTCCTAGGATGGTCAGGGCAATGGAGAGCCTGCCTTACAAGGAGACTAAAGAACGTGGCTCGTTTAGCCTAAAACAACACAGGCTGAGCAGGGATTTGATTGCTCTATAAATACGGTGGTGGTGGAGGGTAAACGCCAGGGAGGGAGGCGCGCTCCTGAAGCGAAAGGCCAGTGTTGGGAAAAGAACAAACAGGGAGAAACTGGGTAAACTGAGGCTGGAAAGGAGAAGGCGGTTTCTGACCATCCGAGGAGGGAGGTTCTGGAACAGCCGCCCAACAGGAGCAGTGGGGAGCAAACAACCCAGCTGGTTTTAAGATGGAGTGTAACGATGCTGGTTCTGGCGGGACCCAACTGAGAGGGCCAATTCAGGACAAGTTGCTTAAAGCAGGGCAGTTACAGCCCAAGGCTGGGGTTTTTCCACTTCTAAGGCAAACCAAACCAGCCAGACAGAGAGGACCTAGGTTTTACCCCACTGGCTAACCACAAGTCACACAAGCAATTCCCTTAGACACTCCAGTTTCCCAGTATCACCACCAGTGCCACTCGTTATGGGGACAAATAGTTATGAAAACCAATACTCCAGTAAAAGAAAAAAAGGTTCTCCTGATCCCAGAGGACCAAGCCCCAGACCCAGGTCAATATACAAATCAGATCTTACCCACAAATCACGCTGTTGCCAATCCTTTAGAATCTAAAATCTAAAGATTTATTCATAAAAGGAAAAAGATAGAGATGAGAGCTAGAATTGGTTAAAGTAATCAATTACATACAGTAATGGCAAAGTTCTTGGTTTAGACTTGTAGCAGTGATGGAATAAACTGCAGGTTCAAATTAAGTCTCTGGAATACATCCCCAGCTGGGATGGGTCATTCAGTCCTTTGTGTAGAGCTTCCGTTTGTAGCAAAGTCCCTCCAGAGGTAAGAAGCAGGATTGAAGACAAGATGGAGATGAGGCATCAGCCTTTTATAGTCTTTTCCAGGTGAACAACTCTTTGTTCTTACTGTGGAAAATTACAGCAAAATGGAGTCTGGAGTCACATGGGCAAGTCCCTGCATACTTTGCTGAGTTACAAGGCGTATCTGCCTTCTCTCAATGGGTCGGTAGTATAGCTGATGGTCCTTAATGGGCCATCAAGTAGGCTAGGCAGAGCTGACACCAACTTGTCTGGGGTGTCACCCAGAAGCATAGCCGAAGTTTGAAATACAGACAGTATAGAGCCAATATTCATAACTTCAACTACAAAAATGATACACATATACAGATTGTATAACCATAACCAGCAAACCATAACCTTGTCTTAGACACCTTATTTGACCTCCTTTATACCAGATCTGGTGCCACTACAGGACCTTGGTTGCAACAATGATCTATATGGTCCCAGTTCATGTCAATAACGTCACATGGAGCTTGACAGGTTTATGCACCAGATGATATGCCGGGGTC
>NW_020675174.1:0-1092 GCF_002925995.2 Terrapene triunguis
TTCATGGTGGTTTCATGATCTTGATTGTGTTCAGAATGTAGTAAAATATTTTAATTAAATTAATCTACGCAACAGATTGGGTGGAAAATATTGAATGGTTTATTGCCTCTTCCTCTGAAGTATCTGGTGCTGGCCACTGTTGGAGACAAGAGGCTAGATTAAATGGGCCAAGGGTCTGATCCCCTATGGCAATTCCTAAAGTTAAAACTGTCCCAAATTAGATTCCTAAGAACTGAATGCTCAGAAGGAGTTAGGTGCCTACATCTCTCTTTTAGGCACCGATGTCCCACAAAACTCCCACTGAATCCCTGTAGGTGCCTAAACTCACTTGGTGCCTAACTTTTAACAGTAAAAGTTTCCTGGGCACCTATGTTTCTGTCTTGAGCCATGCACATTCCTGTCTCCCCAGAGGTGTGCAGACACCTATCTCCCACCTAAGCCCCAGAGTGATTCACAAGCCAGGGGAAGATGTCTGCCTAACTCACCTTAGGGGCCCAGTCCTTTAGGCATGCTCAGAGTCTGCCTACTGGAGCAGGCCCCCATAAGCATGCTTATGCAAAACAGCCTGGGTGGGCAGAGGACCTCAATCATAACTTTTAGCCCACTGGCTAGAGTACTCACTTGGGATGTGGGAGACCTCCAGTTCAAGTCCCCCCTCCACCTAAGACGGGGAGACAAGGGTTTGAACAGGGATCTGCTACCTCTCAGGTGAGTGCTTGAACATTGGGCTAGGGGATATTTTGATGTAGGAAGCCCCTCAAACACTCCACTTGAAGCTGGATAAATAATGAAGGACTCATTGGATTGAGGGGACTGGATCCCCCATCTCCTAGGTGAGTGCTCTAAGCACCAGGCTATAGACTCATTCTCATCCTTGTGTGTGCGCGCTCTCTCTTCCTTTTTAGGAGTCATTTGGGACAGAGAGTGACAGCACATCAGAATATCCCATAGCCCAATGGTTAGGACACTCACCTGAGAGATCCTTGTTTAAATCCCTTCTCCCCCTTATGTGAGTGGGGGACTTGAAATGGGGTCTCCAACCTCTCAAGGGAGTGCACTGATCTTTGGGCTAAAAGTTACAAGGGAGGTCAT
>NW_020675175.1:0-2050 GCF_002925995.2 Terrapene triunguis
GGCACGGCATGTTCCCCCCAAGTGATCTTAGCTGCAGTAACCCAATAACTGCGTGGGGCCTTTGCCCCCACGTCCCTCAATGTCTTTGTGCCAAGTTATTCCTCACCCCGTCTCTGAAGGGTTTTATCTAGGCCCCCAACTACGTTCCCTTGGGAACGCCTCCTCCCAGCTCTCCACCAAAATTGTCAGCGCTGCAAAACTGTTCTCTGCATCTTCAGAACTGAAGGCGGCATTACAGGTCTTGCCCATTTCGCAGGGGAAAAAATTGCTTCTTTGGCCACTTTCCCTGCTCTGCCCCAGGCACAAACACCAAACTGCACCTAAAACGACACAAACGGAAATCTACACGGAAACCCTCGCTGTCCTAGCGACATCGCTCAGCGCTCTGACAAACTTCAGTCCTGTTCAATGGAGGTGGTCGATCTCACCCTCACTGCAGATGCAGCTGGGTGGATGGAAGATTTCTTCCACTGATCGATCTACCGTGTCTGGAGTGGGTGGGTTTATGGCAGCGATGGGAAAACCTGGAGTGTCTACACTACACCAGTGTAGCGGCGGGGCGGGGGCTGGGGCTGTGCATTTGTAGCGTAAACATACCTGCGGGCTCAGTGCACCAGTGTCTTCCCACTTCTGCAGCTCCAGCCCCTTGGACCGGCCCCGTTGTGGAAGGCAGTAAACCCCGGTCCAACCACTTCTCCCGCTATCTCCAGCGCTCCTCCCACCCCACTAATCCAGTGCGTTTTGCAAAACATTCTGTCCTGTGAATTAGCCCCACCCTGTTCCATGACTCAGGGCATTTATGAGAAGGGGATTGGTTATAAAATAAAGAAGTGCGTCAGGCTAGTGTTTTCGGCACAGGGCTGGGAGCAAAGAAACGCTTAATTCGAACCCTGGCTCTGCCATTGATTTGGGTAAGTCACTTCTCTGTGCCTCGGTTTCCCATCCTTGACAGCGGTAACATGCCTGGCTGCTGGAGGACGGTGGGGGTGTTGTGAGGATGCGTCTGTTTGTGACAGGGCTTGAATGCAATAGAGGCAAACATGGGCGGCGGGTGGAGCCACCCTTGGGGAGGCGAGCCCCGAGACTTCCCCGCGGCCGGAGCCCCGAGTCCCCCCGCTCCTCCCCGGAGGCCCGGGCCAGCCGAAGCCCCCTGCCCGGAGCTGCCCCGGGCCAGCCGCGCCTCCCCTCCGCAGAGCCCAAGCGGCTGCGGGGAAAAGCCTCCCGCTGCGTCCGAAGCAGCTTTGCTATGCCCCATACAGGTTCCGGGGCGGCCGAGGGGGCGGTATGTTTTACTCAGCTTCCGGGGTCCATCAGTCACTCGCTGGAGTCCAGGGAGATAACCCGGGAAGCTGAATAGCACATCCCGCCCCCTCGGCCGCCCCGGAACCTGCATGGGGCATAACACAGCGACCGCTTCCCCCGCCGGAGCCGCCCCGGGCCTGCTCTACCCCCGCCCCCGGGTCAGGCGTGACTCCGCGCGGCGTTAGCAGATCCTGCGTCCGTGCCAAGCTCTCTGCCTGGAAGCTGGCCGGCAAATCCAGGGCCAGATTCTCCGCCCCGTCACCCAACTTTACACCAGTCTCGCGCCGGGAGCTTTGGGGCCGTTCCCTTGATTTACACGAGGGGCAATGGGAGGAGAACCGGGCCCAGGGCCCCGAGCCCCCCGCCGGCAACGCTCGCTCCTCGCCTGTGATCTCCTTTAGCCTTGGATCGGCTCGGGGCTGCTTTGTCTGCAGCAGATCGTCCTAGCCCGGAGTGTCCAATGGATCATGATCCGTCTGGTGGGGCCAGCCACAGCTGCCTGCGGCACTGGCTCATTGCTTTCCACGGGGGGAGCCTTCCCGGATCTGGGCTCAGCCCGCAGATTGAGCCGTGGCAGAATGTCCGGGCCCGTGCGGAGTTTGGAGAAGATGGGCCCAGCTTGGACAGCCAAGCCCCTCCCTTCCCTGCCAGGGGTAGGGGCTGACCGGAGAGGGCTCATGCTGTCGAGGCCAAAGTGCAATAAACCGAGCGCTGGCTGAGTGATTTGCAGGGCCGGCTCTGGCTTCTT
>NW_020675176.1:0-8795 GCF_002925995.2 Terrapene triunguis
GGGGGGCGGCGCTTTTTTTTGCTGCTTGGGGCAGCAAAAAAGTTAGAGCCGGCCCTGACAGGAACACAGTCCCAAGCAGGGCTTGTAGGTACAACCAGGACCCCTCAGCCAGGTCCCTCTGGGGGGCAATGATCTTTGACCCCAAACTTGGGGTTCCCTGCCTCTTCCCAGCCAGCCCAAAACTGAAACCAAAAACCCCTCCCGCAGGCTCTCTCCCCCTCCTTCTCTCCCCCTCTCCCTTTGTCCAGTTTCCTGGGCAAAGGTGTCGACTCGCCCCACCCCGTTCCTGGCTCAGGTTACAGGCTCAAGTACCGTCCCTCACCTAAAGTCATTCCTTGCTCTCCCATCCCCCATGCAGACAGTCCAGTAAAACTAAACGACATTCCCAGGTCAATTCACCCCGCTCCCTACTGCGTCACAGCATGACCCCCCATTGATCCACCAAACTCTATAATATCTCTTGGTCTGAAAGTATGAATATGGCATTGGCTATTCCTTGGCCTCTCTCAGATTGTACAGAAGGGTATGTGAGTGTAATTTACAATATAAACAAGATTATTCCTTGCAACTGTGATTGTGGTCACAGTATTTGTTCTTCTTGTGCTCCTACCAGTCTCCCAATTTAAGAGCATCGTAAAGGGTAACTCTTACCCTATTGAGCTGGAAACTGTGGCCACACAGGACCCGAGCTCACTGTGATGTAAGACCGAACGATCAATTCACAATTAAAATAAAGGCTCCCAACCCTCCGAAAGCGAAGTGGGAGAGAGGAGGACCCTAAGGAAGACACAGAGCCTGCTAAAGAGCGAGACCAAGCTACAGCTGGAGGCAGGGGTGAGGGTCTGAGAAGAGGCAGAGAGAGTTAAACCACCGCTGGAGACAGGGAGCGAGAGCACGTGGGTGATTGAAGGAGCCCATGTGTGAGAAGCTAACGGCAGGATTTATGAACACTGCTGTAATGAAAGCCAGTTATCCGTGACCATCTTATATCTTGTCAGTGGGAGGATGAGAGGGGCCGTCTCCGATATACAGATTGGCAGATTTAACGCTGCCGTTCCAGAGCGTAATCCTAAAATGATATTCCCCCGCGTACTCTGCGGCTCCCGAGAAAGCCGGGGAGCCGAGCCGCACTCTTGCTGGCGCATTAAATGCTCATTAGAGACAAACGCCAGCCGCCCCGGCTGATTAAACGGCCCAGATCCTACTTCACTGCGGCTAAATAACAATGGACACAAATAGCAGGGGGTGCTCAGCAATGGCTTAGCCGGCTTCATTAAGTGCAAGATAGGGAGCAGGAGTCTGCTGGCTGCAGGCAGCAGTGAGGAATGCAGCATAGTCAGGAGAATCGGAACATATGCACCAAGCGGGAGCCGGCATCCCAGGATAATGCTACTGTGCCAAGGAGTCGGGCCTTCCCCCGTGGCAGCTTGGGAGCTGTTCACTCTAGGGGTGAGGACAGCCAGAGGCTGCCATCAGGAAGTCAGCATGTGCCAGGGGTTTGAGCACAGGGCAGGAGGTGAGGTGCCTCAGTTTCCCCACAGGAAGTGACTGTGTGGGAACATTGCCAGGGGGCTCACTGCACCTCTCATGGTGGAATGGCATACAGTGAGAATGTAAGGGCCAGGAAGGAGGATGGTTCTGGCTCCAAGAGCCTGTGGCACTCAGACACCTGCAGGAAGGGAAAGAGGTGAGACAAGGTGGAATGAATGGAGCGGGGAAGGAAGGGTTGGAGGGGGCAGCAAAAAGCAGAACCCAGTTAATTTGTTACCTGCTAACTTGCTCATTGGGATGGTGGATCTGCCCTCTGGCAGGGTAAGGAGGAGTGGGGCAAGGGGCAGAGAGTAGTGAGAGGAGGAGGAGGACGGGTGGGAGGGCAGGTCTCTGATTTGAGGGTGCTTCCTGGTGTTACCGAAATATTGGGTTTACCTAGCTGAGAGCTAATAACAGCCAGACAGGGATAAGGAAGAGTTGCTTTATTTTGCAGAAGAAAGGAGAGCTTTGCACCTTGGCACAAAAAACTCTGTCTTACACACATTTTACAGATCCTTTATACACATTTAGACCAAGGTCCTTGCAGTGTTAACACTTGATTGGTGGTGGTTAGACCCCTGCTTTTGCTATCTGGTCAGTGAAAACCAGCTTGAGACCAGCTCCAACTACCTTAAGGCCTTGAAGGGAAAACAGTTGAAAAGTTCAGGCTATTGTGTTTTTAAGGTGTTTGCTTTTCCCTAATGGCCGCTGGCTGACATAACGACTGCTTGGATTAAGGGGGGGTCACTAGTAACTTTCACACTGGTAACTCAGAAATAAGTGCATCCAGAGCCATTAAATCCTGGGTCTACCAGCGCAGGCTTGACTTAGCCCAGGACACAGCTATTACTGCACAAACAGGAAGTGCTATCCAAATCTACACAGTGTACAGAAGGGGGAATTAAGGCTTGGAGGTGAAGTGACCTGGCCAGTAACGAGTGAATTGCAGAGGCATGAACAGAAGCCAGCACTCCCAGTCCCCTGCTCCAATGCTCTGCCTGCTACGGGGTATTCTCCGTGCCCAAGCTGCCCCTGCAAACCTGGGAGACAGAATGAAACTCTCCCTCCCTTCTTTACCCAGTTTTGGCTGTTGCTGCTTTTGAAGGAAAAACCAAGGGTGAAAAGATGTGATGGATCTAGCTATTTTCTACATACTGCACTATATATTCTGAGCCATTAGCTTGTCATGACATTAGAGCAGTAGCTGCTGTTTTTGCAAAGAAACTCATACATACCATGATGCTTCGTGGAGACTTTACGTTTGTTCTTGCATTTCACCTAACATAGAAGTTATGCAGATAGGAAGTCCCTGTTGGCTCTTTGCCGGGGGCACAACAAAATATAGAATTCTGGCAGCGAAGAAAGGATTGTAAGAAGCTGGAGAGCTCAGAGGAAGGGAAGCAGCAGAAGCAAAGTCGGTGCCTGATTTACAGGAAAGAGAAATGGCTGGAGAAAGGATCAGGTTTCAGGAGGGAGGTAGTTTGCTGTGATGCCAGGGGCTCAGGCCTGCAAGCTGGTGGCCTGGCTGCTCACACAAACAGGCCTCTCAGTATGTAACCCTGGCTTCTCAACCTGCTCAGTAAAGATCTCTCTCCTACAACTCTGCCTGCCACATTGCTTAGTGCTAATGAAACACTGGCAGAGGTAAAACAGCTGCTCCTGGAGATATGGGAGGTTACATCTGAAGGAGGAAGAATTTCAAGCCACTCTTCAGAGGCACACACACAGCCTTCCAGTGCCATGCCGCACGCAGCTCGGCTGGGGGAGCTCAGCACTCTGCTCCCCAAGGAGCCCTGCTCTCTCCTTGTTTTGTCAGGTGGCGAATGATGCTGAACAAATTGTACAAGGCCAGGTCTGAGAAAAGCAACAGAGCAAATAACGCCCCCCCCCCAATTTGTCTTTTCTCCCCGTAAATTGATTAAAGACACTCCATTTCCAGCCGAGGTGCCAGCCAGCTGCGGTAACCCCCTCCCTCCGCCCAGCCAGGGAAACAATCCTTCTGAACACATCCCCTGAGCCAGCACGGAAGCACCAAGGCTCTGGAGCTCAGAGCTGAGCCTCTCTTCCCATGCCACTTCAAAGCAATTCTAGTGCTGCTGCCTGGCACCAGCGACCCCCCCAAGACCAGGCTTCCCAGTGGGATTCCCAGCACTGGAGCTGGGCAGAGGCTGAGCACAGCTCTTCTCCCAGAACCACTGGCCCTGCTCCAGGCCCAGCAGGGCTGGTGGGAGTGTAAATCAAAGGAGTGGGACAGATCCTGAAGTCTTTCTTGGGGCCCCAAGTCTGAACGCATCCCCAGGAGTGGCTCCATTGACTGCAATGGGACTACGCACCTGAGTAAAGTTACACACACGTCAGTGTTTGCAGGACCAGGGCCTTGCTTTTTAGTCACTCCTTGGCCAGGCAAATCTCCCAGTGAAAGCAATGAAACTTTGCTGGGAAGGAATATTCTTGTTATACTACTTTCCCCTATTAAAAAAATGTGGTCAGTGCCCTGCAACCACAGTCCTGGACTCCTCACACAGCTCTGCTAATGCTGCTCAGGCCTGACCTGCAGCCCTGTAGCATCCTCCATCACCACTTAGCCGCCCCAGAGTTCCAGGCGCTGTACAAAAACATATTAAGATACACTCCCTGCCCCGACAAGCTTACAATCTAAATCAGTGGTTCTCAACCCGCAGCCCGCTTGCGGCCCAATCAGCACACAGCTGCGGTCCATGTGACAGCCTCAGGACCCCACTGGTAGGATATATATTGTGTGGACGCGACCCACATAACACAGAGAGCTGTATATGTGGCCCACATTGGTAAATAGGTTTAGAGCCACTGATCAAAATAGACAAACACAGGGTGGAAGAAGAAATGATTATCCCCATTTCACTGCTGGGGAACAGAAACACAAAGAGATTAGGTGACTTACCCAAAGCAGAGCCAGGACTTGAACCCAGATCTTGTAAGTCCTGGTCTGTCTTATCTTTATTGGAGTGTTCTCCTGACACCCATTGCTGGAGAAGCTGAGCATCTTCCACATCAAATTGACCACAACAGTGAAATCCCAAGTGGATTGAATGGAGTCTTTGGAATGACTCACTTTTCCAAGTGAAAACTTTGCTCAGGATAGGGTTTGTGTGATTGGGATTTGGAGTAGAAGAGGGTGTCAGTGATGCCGTTTATTGGGTAGAAGGGAGTGCCAGTGCTGGGGTTTAGGGGTAGAAGGGGGTGCCAGTCTGGGAGTCTATTGGGTAGTAGGGGAGTCAGTGTGGGGGTTCAGAGTAGAAGGGGGTCAGTGTTGTGTCATTCGCATGGTGAAAAGGCTATTGCACAGAGGAATATTTTGTAGCATTTCCTAAAGACAGCCAGACTCTAGATTCATCTGGTCTCCTCTGGCAGATTGTTCCATAGCCAGATCCCTCAGCAGAGGATGCTCTGTCCCCAGCTCTCATACACTTCGTCATGAGCTTTGTGATCTGCATTGTCCCAAAGGGGAGTGCCTTGACCACAAGACCAACCAGCCTCTGGAAGCCTATCACAAACATGAATGAATTAAGCCACACATGCCCCACCCTCCAGAGAAAGGAAAGTATAACTCTCCCTATGTTTCAGGGGGGGAAGTGACTTGCTCACAGTCACAGAGTGAGCCCGCACAAGAGGCAAGACTAAAGCACCTGTCTCCTATGTCCCAACCACAAAGCCATCCCCTTCCTCCCTTTTCATTAAAAGCAAATAAACAAGTAAAAATCCCAGCAGAGCGTGCAATATACAAAAGTACATGTGGAGGGCTGGGAAGCTACCCAAGGGTTCAGCTCCATAAAGCTCCCAGCCTCTTACAATATAAATATTGTATTTTTCCCCCTCCTCCCCAACCCAGGGGCTCAAGCACCGAAAACATAACAATCAGCTCTCATCCCAGCCACTCCAGCAAACAATTCCCTCTAATAATCATACTAAACAATTTGCACTGTGAAATATATATAGATAGATAGATAATTGCATGGCAGACGTAGCCACGGGCTGCAATTACCGTGAGTGACAGCATTCCCCCATGGAGCCCGGACAAGCTCACAAGTGTGTAAGAAGACGACAAGCTTCTGGTGCAAACTGGGGAGAGGAGGCGACCAGGCTGGTCTGGGGTGTTTTATTCCACTTCCCACAGGGAAAAGGGGGTTGGGCCTGACCCCCAAATCAGTGCATGGCAAACCGGAGAGGACGGAGACATACAGGCTAGCGTACAAAGTACACCGCACCAAGCCAGCCAGACTTCCATTTGCTAGCACAGAGTCTCACAACGCATCACTTGTTTTCCCTGTCCATGGGTTTTCAGGATGACGGTCCTCCTACTTCGAGTTCTGTTCTTGCTCTAGGTTGAGGACCAATGGAAAGACTCTGGATGCTCTAGGGCTTCAATGCAGCACTCCCTGTCCCATCAGCATGTTTGCTTAGAAAAGGCCTGAAGGATGTTCCATCTTGCCCTCCTAGCCTCCTACACACACAGGGCCAGATCCTCAGCTGCGGTCATTCGACATCGCTCTGACGACAGCAGGGGAGCTCTGGCAGTTTACACCAGCTCGTGATGTGGCCGAAGAAGCTACTCAATGATCAATGCAAAAATGTCTTCCCTAGGAGCAGGATCCTTGGGGGCGCCCGGGGCGTGGCATGCACAGCCGGAGTGCAGGTGTGCCTTTCAAAGGGCATTGCGGCAGAACCACCCAGCAGTGAGGAGCGCTGCGGAATGGAAATACCATCATCTGCCTCGTAAGGCAGCCCCCCCGCGCATGGGAGCAGCTCCTTGCTGGGCAGAGGCAGGGCAGGCCTGCAGGAGATGCCACTCACTAGCACTCTCCCAGGGAAGGGTTGCCCTAACACAGAGGGGATGAACACACCACTGCTGCCTTTCAAAGGTACTTGTGCCAGCAGCCCAGAGATGAAAGCACCAGGAAGCAAGACAAGCAAGAGGGAAAATGCAGGGAGCAGAGCATCTGAGAGGGGGGTAGGGGACAATTGGAGAGGTCAAACAGATGCCCCCTCCTGCTCCCTATGTACATTCAGGCAGCAGACATTGGGCTCAGACCCAGCTCAGACCCTGCCCTGCCTTGTGACCCTGAGCAAGTCATTTTCCCTCTCTGGGTCTCTGTGGTCCTCCCCCACCAACCATTAATCTACCTTGTGTATTTAGACTATAAGATCTTCATGCCAGGGGCTGTCTCTCACAATGTGACCACACAGGGCCTAGCACAAATCTCATCTGGGCGCTCCAGGCACCAACATCATTATACTAAAGCTAACAAGTCAGGGATTTTAGCACCAGAAGGAACTGGTGGATCTAGTCTGACCTAAGGAGCACTGCCTGTCAGGAGCGAGATACAAACACACATCTCCATGGGAGACAGCAACCTTAATACAGCACCTTAACCTGCTCAGCCATCCTGACCTGCCCACAAGCCCCCTGCAGATACGCTGAGGTGCATGAAAGGCTCTCCTGATATTACTTTCCCATTAAAGCAATCGCTGCAGTTGCCACTGGCCTGTAATGGGATCAGTGTCGTGGGAGGACAGGTGGGTTCATGTGATCACAAATGAGTGGGGAGGTGTCCTTGAGATCATCTCTCCATTTCTTTGTGGCCCACGCTATGTACCTTTGAGAACCCTGTCCTAGGAGCAGATCCAAAGCCCATTGAAGTCAATGGGCACCTTTCCAATGGCTCTAGGGGGCTTTGGATCAGGCCCTAGATTATTCAAAGTTGAAGAATTTTTTAAAAACTAACTTACTTTCACGCAGATGGTTCACACTTTGCATTTCTCCCATCGTGAACAGCGAGCTTGTCTCCACAGCGAGATAGCATATGACAGGGTAGAGCACTGTACATTCTTCACAAGCTGGCTTGACGCATGCTATGGCTCGGTATGGACAAGAACAATGAAAACAAACCAGTCAGGTCCACTTTTTGTTTAGTCAGTTTCGCTCCCCAGCTAACAACCTTCCTATTGACCTTAAGGTTTGCCAAACCTTGTTTTATACAAAATCCAATTCCACACAGTGAGTTTTCAGTGCAGAATCGCACGTACCTGCCTCCATCATCCTCCAGCGTGGACTCTCCCCCAACCACCCACCTAATTCCCCAGCAACAGCTCTTGTTTTAAACATAATAATGAAATATTTAAGAACTATATCCTAAGCCAAATAGCCTCAGCTGCTGCTTCCCATCCACCCTCAGCCCCATGCCTTCAGAAAGTTATCTGAGTGATATCCAAACAAAATATTTCCATATTGATGGGTGGGCACTGGCGGGGGGAGGTTATTATTTTTAATGCACTGCAGATAAAACCAGAGCATCCATGCTTGCCCCTTGCCATAATCAAGTGAGAAGATGCAACAAGTTCATGCCCTCCAAAGAGAGAGGAAGGAGAATTGTCATTCATCCAAGATGCCAGCATGGAAAGTTTCTCTAAGGGGTGAGTGAGAGGAATTTGGTAGTTAGAAAATGAATTCACATCATTGGAATGGAAAGGAGATGAGATCCTTTGGGGGCTTTGTTCACAGATTCCTCCCAGAGCGGGCAAGGAGGGGAGTGAAGAAAATGTGTCTAAGAAAAATGTATTCACTAGTGTACATTTTATGGCTTTTGGTTCTTGGGTTCAGTGAAAAATAAAACCATCAGTACCCCAAAGGGATTGGTTTTAGTTCTGAATACAAAACATTAGGTCAAATTCTGCTCTCAGTTGCATCCATGCAACCCCAGTGACTTCAGCATGAGGATCACCGAGCGCAGACTCTGGATGACTGACTTTAAATGCACCTTTCGCTCTCAGACAGTACAATTAACCTGCTGTGTTTCCTAATGTAGTATTTCTCTATGTGAAAACGTGCTCCCTTTTAGGGATGCTGCAAACCCGATGCACACAGTACTGGGTTTACCATGGTGCCAGTGGCTCCATGGTGCCGGGCCCACACTCAGAAGGGGCCCCAGTGTCTGGACTGTGGCCCCACCTCTCCAACCCGCTCTGCCTGGGTTCTGCCTGGCTGAGGCCCCACCCACTGCTCACTCCTCTTCAACCCCCTCTCTCCTGCCTAACCCCTAGAGTAGGATTACCATACGTCCGGATTTTCCCGGACATGTCCGGCTTTTTGGGACTCAAATCCCCGTCTGGGGGAAATCCCAAAAAGCCGAACATGTCCAGGAAAATCCGGGGGCCGGCGGTGCTGGGTGGCCGGGCCCGGGGCTGGCACCCCAGGGCCCGAGCCAAGCCAGGCTGGAGAGGCCGGGGCC
>NW_020675177.1:0-1294 GCF_002925995.2 Terrapene triunguis
TTACTCGAAGGAATGGAGGGGTTTTTTGTTGTTGGAATAGTATGCTGGCTGGTCTCGGAACATTCTCACACACCCCTCACCAATTGTCCAAGTCCAAAAAAATTATTAAGGTTACAGGAAGCATTACCTTTACTCAAAGAGCCAGTCAGCAGACGCTTTAGTGAGGATGTGCTTGGAAATCAATGCATTTATGTAGCAAACATTTTTGCAATATCTGAACAGAGCTGGGAATCAGACTGTCAACTTTATGTCTGGGTTTATAAATGTGCTAATGGGGCAAGCAGGGGAAATATGTTTCCATTGATGCATGATATTTCTGGTATTGTACGCTTAATTTCCTAAAATTTACTATTATTATTACAGATAGCCACTTCATTTGCCTGTTAATTTCAGCACACCCTTTACCATGGCCCCAATACCATCAAAGATGTGATGTAATTCCGTTTCACACATAAATGCTGGGGTAGTAACCATCTTGTTGTTCACGTCTACATGAGCTTCGTGGAAGAGAGTTAAGGAAACCACAGCCAACCTAGTATTTGCAGATGCTGTCTGTAGAATGAAACTCCACCTACATCTTCAAAAAATATCTTCCCCAACCCCCAAGTAATGTAAAAGTGGTCATAGTTGTAGCCTCGGAATGGAGATGTTCTACTTATTTTGTCAGAAATACCAGTATTGCATCAATGGGGAAAAGAGCATTAAAGATTACATGAAAAGATAGGAAACTCCTTGCTTAGAAGTTAATGCTTCAGGATAAAGATGTCTTGGTCACTGCTTTAGACTTTTGGAAAAAGGAAGAAATGAATTTCAAACAAAACAGACTAGTTATGGGGTCCTTTCCCATGGATAGTTTGTACTTGTAGGCCATTATGTATAGCACTTCTGACGTAACCGCGGTACTGGTTGTGCCAAAGGAATTTTCAGGCAACAACTGAGCACCATGTGTAAGGATTCAGCCACACAATTAATTTGATAAATCAATGGGAATAATGTTGCCTAATCCACATGTATCATACTACAGTATAATCCTACCAGACTATCAACAGTTAAGCATCGACTCTGTATATTTTTGCGACTGTGCTAGGGTTACCATATCTATTAAATAAAAAAAGAGGACCCTCCATGGGTCCCGCCCATTTCCCCACCCCCAACCCCGCCCCAACTCCGCCCCAACTCCGCCCCCTCCTCCATCCCACTCCCAGCCACGGGGAAAGGGCTGCCCGAGCGCTACCGGCTTCACGGTTTGCCGGGCAGCCCCCAGACCCTGCGCCCCTGGCCGGCGCTTGCCCAG
>NW_020675178.1:0-1040 GCF_002925995.2 Terrapene triunguis
TCACACAGTGCACAGTCAACCTGTGGAACTCCTTGCCTGAGGAGGTTATGAAGGCTAGGACTATAACAGGGTTTAAAAGAGAATTAGATAAATTCATTGAGGTTAAGTCCATTAATGGCTATTAGCCAGGATGGGTAAGGAATGGTGTCTCTAGCCTCTGTTTGTCAGAGGATGGAGATGGATGGCAGGAGAGAGATCACTTGATCATTACCTGTTAGGTTCACTCCCTCTGGGACACCTGGCACTGATCACTGTCAGTAGACAGGATATTGGGCTGGATGGACCTTTGGTCTGACCCAGTATGGCTGTTCTTATGAGCTTGTTTGATGGCATGTGCTTTACTGGCTCAGTTTCCCGTAGCTGGCATAAACCCAGGCTGCACAATTTCATTGCTCCATAACTTCCATAATTTCCTTCAGCAATAGGGAAAAGATTGTTTATATTAACATTTGGGTCTTTAGCTCCCACACAGCACGAGATACAGTTTAGCTCCTAGTCCAGGGGTAGGCAACCTATGGCACGCGTGCCGAAGGCAGCACGCGAGCTGATTTTCAGTGGCACTCACACTGCCCGGGTCCTGGCCACTGTTCCGGGGGGCTCTGCATTTTAATTTCATTTTAAATGAAGCTTCTTAAACATGTTAAAAACCTTATTTACTTTACATACAACAATAGTTTAGTTATATATTATAGACTTATAGAAAGAGACCTTCTAAAAACGTTAAAATGTATTACCGGCACGCGAAACCTTAAATTCGAGTGAATAAATGAAAACTCCGCACAGCACTTCTGAAAGGTTGCCAACCCCTGAACTAGTCCATTAATTGTGCCTCTGGAGCTTTGGGGAGTTGACAAGGGGGTTTTCCCTTTTATTTCCAAGTGAAGAGACACTATTTGTATAGGTTTCAGAGTAGCAGCCGTGTTAGTCTGTATCCGCAAAAAGAACAGGAGTACTTGTGGCACCTTAGAGACTAACAAATTTATTAGAGCATAAGCTTTCGTGGGCTACAACCCACTTCTTCGGATGCATCCGAAGAAGTG
>NW_020675179.1:0-1025 GCF_002925995.2 Terrapene triunguis
AGAAGCCCTCTACACCAATATTCCACACAAAGATGGACTACAAGCTATCAGGAACAGTATCCCCGATAATGTCACAGCTAACCTGGTGGCTGAACTCTGTGACTTTGTCCTCACCCACAACTATTTCACATTTGGGGACAATATATACCTTCAAGTCAGCGGCACTGCTATGGGTACCCGCATGGCCCCACAGTATGCCAACATTTTTATGGCGGACTTAGAACAACGCTTCCTTAGCTCTCGTCCCCTAACGCCCCTACTCTACTTGCGCTACATTGATGACATCTTCATCATCTGGACCCATGGAAAAGAAGCCCTTGAGGAATTCCACCATGATTTCAATAATTTCCATCCTACCATCAACCTCAGCCTAGATCAATCCACACAAGCGGTCCATTTCCTGGACACTACTGTGCTAATAAGCGATGGTCACATAAATACCACCCTGTACCGGAAACCTACTGACCGCTACACTTACCTACATGCCTCCAGCTTCCATCCAGGACACACCACACGATCCATTGTCTACAGCCAAGCTCTAAGATATAACCGCATTTGCTCCAATCCCTCAGATAGAGACAAGCACCTACAAGATCTCTATCAAGCATTCTTAAAACTACAATACCCACCTGCTGAAGTGAAAAAACAGATTGACAGAGCCAGACGAGTACCCAGAAGTCACCTCCTACAAGACAGGGCCAACAAAGAAAATAACAGAACACCACTAGCTGTCACCTTCAGCCCCCAACTAAAACCTCTCCAGCGCATCATCAGAGATCTACAACCTATCCTGAAAGATGATCCTTTACTCTCACAGATCTTGGGAGACAGACCTGTCCTCGCTTACAGACAACCCCCCAACCTAAAGCAAATACTCACCAGCAACCACACATCACTGAACAAAAACACTGACCCTGGAACCTATCCTTGTAACAAAGCCCGATGCCAACTCTGTCCACATATCTATTCAAGTGACACCATCATAGGGCCTAATCACATCAGCCATACCATCAGGGGCTCGTTCA
>NW_020675180.1:0-2792 GCF_002925995.2 Terrapene triunguis
TGTTGCTTTTTACAGATTCAGACTAACACGGCTACCCCTCTGATACTTGACAGATTATTTCTAGGGCATCAAAATAAGAACTGGAACTGTGAGTTCAAGATTAGTCAAAGCAGAGCTGCTTTTTAGAAGTCCCACTGTGAGTAAATGAATTTTGTGCCAGTGAACACTGCTGGTTGGACAGCTCTGGAAGCTAAAAGTCCTCTGTTTAATCAGTGAGCAGGTATGACATGAGCAGCTGCACCAACGTTGTCCTGCAGAGACAAGATCCAGGAGTAAGAAACAACGGGTAAAATTTTCAAAAGCAACCAAGTGATTTATGAGCCTGAGTCCCACCAACTTCAATAAGACTTAGGCTACTAAGTCACTTGGATACTTTTGAAAATGTTACCCTGTGTCCTTAGGCTCTATGATGAAACTGCTGACAAGGGTGCAAATTATGAAGGTATCTATGAGGTGTACCCTAGTAACCAAACTGAATGAGTCCCTCAATCCCATTTCAGAGAGTCCCACCACAAACCATTACTATAAGTCATTACAGAGCTTGTCTGAATTTGACCAACAACGGGGTAAAACACTCCAGATCCCATTGACAAGCCCTTAACACAACCTTTCCTTCTGATGGTCTTTTAATATGAGGTAGCTTGCTAGAGAGAGGAAACTGTCTTCCATAAATCATCTCACACAGTATACTAAGGTAAACAAAAAAAACCCAAAAACACATTTTGGACTCAACTCAACCAGTTGATAATGCATCTACAGTGCAGTGTTTTGCCCTCTCCTCCTCCCCTTCTTTGTTTTCAGGATAGAATTGACATAATAGAACGGATACACTGATCTCTAATATTTGTAAAGCTTAGTTAAAGCTGAAAATCGGTGGAATTTCTATGTCTCTGTGAAGCACAAGTTAATTTGCCCATTAGCAAGAGAAGGTCTGACCGACCCTCATCCCAAATCACTCAAGATTTAGGCAAAAATGGATCTCTCTCACACCACACACACACACACACACACACACACCCCCGACACCCACACCAGAGAGACAAATATTTCTATGGTTTTGAAAGATTTTACTGTTTCCAAAGCTATCCTCTCTCTAAAAAAGTGAATTCTATTCAGTAGAATACTTCAAAATGGTACTGGGCTTTTAAGAGTATCTGTTGCGCAGGGGAGTCTGGATTTATTGATTACTCCTTGTAGCAGTCATTAAGGTCTATGGATCAAAAACTAGTTTTCTAAAGCCATTTCCTATTGGTGCTGATGTGTTTGCCTTTTGCTTCTACTGATCAGTGGAGCATTCAGTTGCAACAATCAGACTGGAAGCTATTTCTTTGATGTCTTCAAAAGGTAATAAATCATTTCACACCTTTCTGAGTGCCACTTGGCTGCAGGTAAAGACTGTTACAGCTTCTAGATATGCCTGTTACGAGTTGATTCTAACCTGGCTGCCTAGCCTTGGCATAAAAAAATGCCTTAATAGACTTTGCTTGTCCATATTAGATGGAGAGTTTTGCTTCTATGCACTTGTCTGATCTGACATTGACTGTTTCATGAATTTGGATGCAGCGACCAATCTGGAATTATGATCAAAAGGTCATAGGGTTGTCAGGATTATATCACATGAACTAGATCCTCAACTGGGGAAGTCTGAAATAATTGGAGCTATATGCACCAGCTGAGAGCATGGCTCTCTATCTGTATAAACAGAAAACACACATACAAAACACATGCAGAGTTCCTGTTCCTGATGAAGGCCACAAGGGATAAATGATGGAGATTTGTGTCTACAATTGGCTTACACTAATTTTTCCAGCTAGCTGCATGAATTAATCTTGTTCAAACTTTTTTAATAAGTGCCTCTTTAAATCACAAAATATATTATAAAATTCAGGAGAATTACTAACCATTATTACATTAGTCAAAGAGAAAAATGCATAAGGTATAAACAAACACATCATTTATGGAAAATATCAGTGAGACCTAATCCGCAAATATATATTAGGTTAGCTTGTTATTGACAGAAAATGTCAAATAGAATTTGTACATAAATTGGGCCAAATTCAGCCCTGATACGAGGTGACACAATCTGCAAACAGCTGAGGTTAGCCTATACTGTGTGATGATCCATAGAAACTGACATTGCTTTGAAAGCGTTTTGTTTTATTTTTATTTTAGAAAGTAATTTATTTTAATCATATGTCAATTCTGTGTTACCAATCAGATATGAATACACCTCTACCTCGATATAACGCTGTCCTTGGGAGCCAAAAAATCTTACCGCGTTTTAGGTGAAACCGCATTATATTGAACTTGCTTTGATCCATCAGAGTGCGCAGCCCCGCCCCCCCGGAGTGCTGCTTTACCACGTTATATCCAAATTCGAGTTATATCGGGTCACGTTATATCGGGGTAGAGGTGTACCTCAGACTACTAGATGAAGGTATTTCCATATGGCATTTCATCGCTCTCTCTAGACTCTAAATCAGTGATACACAGACTGAGGCTCATGAGCCGCAAGTGGCACTTTAATGTGTCTCCTGTGGCTCTTTGCAGCACATGATATTAAAACACTGGGTGATTTAATTATTAACCAGTCTAAGTTATTAGCCAATCAGAATGCTTTTACTATGCTATTAGCCAATTGTAGTTGATAAAATAATAATAATTGGTCAGTCATTTTGCTGTGACATTTAAATAGTATTACTAGGGAAATATTTAGTTTGTGGATGTGTACATATATATATATATATATATATATATATACACACACACACGTGTGTGTGTGTGTGTGTGTG
>NW_020675181.1:0-5402 GCF_002925995.2 Terrapene triunguis
GCAGCCTGATGATCTTGGTCCACATGGTGGTTATAGGCTTCTTTGACAGACTGCAAGTATTCTTTGAGCTCCCGGTGCACCCAGCATAGGTGGGTAGTCAGTACTGGGGAATATATGGGTAAGTCTGGGTGGAAGTGAGCATGAAAGCCATAATTTGCAAAGAATGGGCTATGTTGGGTCAAGGCATCGATTGCATTGTTAATGTGAATTCATTGTAGCACAACAAGGGAAGTCAGTCATCCTGGTGGTAACTCAAAAAGCAGTGAAGATACTGCTCCAAGATTTGATTGGCCTTCTCTGTTTGTCCATTAGTCTGCCAGTGATATGTGGCCGAGATGAGGGACTCAATGACAAGGAGTCTGAGAAATTTCTGCCAGTATTGGGACATGAACTGGAGACCCCGGTCTGATGCAATGGCTGTTGGTAACCTGTGGTAGTGGAAGACATTTTCCAAGAAGAGTTGAGCCATCTCTTGTGTGGTAGAAACAGAACAGCACAGGATGAAGGGCACCATCTTGGTTAGGAAGTCAACAACAACCAGGATTACAGGGTATCTTTGGGACCATGGCAGTTCTACAACAAAATCTATTGATATAGTAGACCAAGGCTTCAGCAACATGGGCAGATGCTGGAGGAGACATAGGGGGTCTGATTGTGGGTTCTTGGTATGGGCTCAGAGATTACCAGACTTTATATAATCCTTGATGTAAGCTCATAGGCCTGGCCACCAGAAGCTTCTCATGATCAGATTCCACGAGTGGCAAATTGTGGCACAGTTTCAGTACTTGTAACCTAGGTTGTCCCTCCAGAACATAAATACAACCCTTGCAATAGAGGAGGGCATTCTCTAGTTGGAACTCTGAGTTGGGTCAGATATCCGCATTGTTCAGGATCTAGTGGGTCTGTGTTGAGAATGGGTCAGCAGGGAGCGGATAGAGGATATCAGACCATTGACAAAGTTGGATTCCTGGAGCACGGTGGCAGAAGGCTCTTCACCAGGGTAGTAGAAAGAGAGAGCCTGAGACATGAGGCCTGGTATAAGAGGCCTGAGGCCTGAACTAAAGTAGTAGTCAAGGCCTGCTAATATAAAGCAAAGTTAGCAAAAGTCAGGCTGTGAGCAGAAATCAGGCTCTGCCTGCATGCAAGTTCACAGAACCTGGCAAGAACAGGGCTGGTCCTGCAAAAACACACATTCCCGGGAAGTACTGGGCACAGGACACTCACACAAACACATTCCAGAAGGTGGTACCAGAACACCCCGATACCAAGTATGGTACGAACACACTCCCCGGAGATAATACAAGGACACACTGACCTCCTCTTAAAGATAAGGTCAGATGACAACGTGATGCCAAGAGATGTTTTGATCGAACCAACAGGTACAAGGTAAAGGGTGGTAACTAACCATGTCAGAGGGGCAATGCGTAACTTGTTTTTATAGGTGTCTAAAGAGGGGTCTCAGAGGGAGTGTCTTTGGAAATCAGGCCTTAGAGCTGCTCCCAAAAAACATGTGTTATGCCAACCTACACTCTTTGAGCTTAATTCTCCTTTCACTTTCTTTTTTTTACACCAGTGTAATTCAATTGACTTTAATGGAGTTGCTGCTGATTTGCACCAGGGCAAATGAGAATAGAATCATGATCTCTTAGCCTTCTATACACAGGGACAAATTGTGGCCAGTCACTGCATGTGTGCACAAGGAGAGGGAGAGCACAAGAAACCAGCCAGCCACAGCTGCTTTCTCTACATTCTCCTGAGGGAATATGTCTTTCACCTCCACAATAAAAAAAAGAACGAGGAGTACTTGTGGCACCTTAGAGACTAACAAATTTATTTGGGCATAAGCTTTCGTGGGCTAAAACCCACTTCATCGGATGCATGCAGTGGAAAATACAGTAGGAAGATATATATATACACAGAGAACATGAAGAATGGGTGTTGCCATACCAACTCTAACGAGACTAATCAATTAAGGTGGACTATTATCAGCAGGAGAAAAAAAAACTTTTGTAGTGATAATCAGGATGGCCCATTTCAAATAAAGACTGGGAGCGGATGGGTCATTACACAAAGTAAAAACTATTTCCCCATGTTAATTTTCCCCCTACTGTTACTCACACCTTCTTGTGTGAAATGGGCCATTCTGATTGTGTGTGAAACTGTTTTTTCCACTGTATGCATCCGATGAAGTGGGTTTTAGCCCACGAAAGCTTATGCCCAAATAAATTTGTTAGTCTCTAAGGTGCCACAAGTACTCCTCATTCTTTTTGCTGATACAGACTAACACACCTACCACTCTGAAACCTCCACAATAGTTATGGCTGGTGGAATGAAGAAAGTGATTCTTTCAATTTGGTTTGTTGGATCATCTAAAATTGAATCCTTATTGAATATTAAGAAAAGCAGAATTACAACCATAATACCTAAAATATGCACAGCTATATTATAAGCATGGAAGAGATCTATGAAATATCACCGTGATCCATTAGAATATGAAAACTACTCCATTAGGTAGAAATGAGCTAAAAATGTGATCCAAAGAGATATTCAGTGGGATTGTCTTACTCCTTCGAATTCTTTGTCAAAATCCAACCTTTCTCTCAAGCACTCATCTTTTCTTCAGCTGTATGTAAACTCAAAATCTTGTCTTTTTCTACCAACAGAAGCTGGTCCAATAAAAGACATTACTTCTCCCAGCTTGAATCTCTAACCTCCTGGTACAAACACAGCTACAACAATACTGCAAACATTAAAGATCGTGTCTTTATTCTCTTTAAAAGCACCATGCACATAGAATCATAGAATCATAGAATATCAGGGTTGGAAGAGACCTCAAGAGGACATCTAGTCCAACCCCCTGCTCAAAGCAGGACCAATTCCCAACTAAATCATCCCAGCCAGGGCTTTGTCAAGCCGGGCCTTAAAAACCTCCAAGGAAGGAGACTCCACCACCTCCCTAGGTAACGCATTCCAGTGCTTCACCACCCTCCTAGTGAAATAGTGTTTCCTAATATCCAACCTAGACCTCCCCCACTGCAACTTGAGACCATTGCTCCTTGTTCTGTCATCTGCCACCATTGAGAACAGCTGAGTTCCATCCTCTTTGGAACCCCCCTTCAGGTAGTTGAAGGCTGCTATCAAATCCCCCCTCATTCTTCTCTTCTAGAGACTAAACAATCCCAGTTCCCTCAGCCTCTCCTCATAAGTCATGCGCTCCAGACCCCTAATCATTTTTGTTGCCCTCCGCTGGACTCTTTCCAAATTTTCCACATCCTTCTTGTAGTGTGGGGCCCAAAACTGGACACAGTACTCCAGATGAGGCCTCACCAATGTTGAATAAAGGGGAATGATCACGTCCCTCGATCTGCTGGCAATGCCCCTACTTATACAGCCCAAAATGCCGTTAGCCTTCTTGGCAACAAGAGCACACTGTTGACTCATATCCAGCTTCTCGTCCACTGTGACCCCTAGGTCCTTTTCTGCAGAACTGCTACCTAGCCATTCGGTCCCTAGTCTGTAGCAATGCATGGGATTCTTCCGTCCTAAGTGCAGGGCTCTGCACTTGTCCTTGTTGAACCTCATCAGGTTTCTTTTGGCCCAATCCTCTAATTTGTCTAGGTCCCTTTGTATCCGATCCCTACCCTCTAGTGTATCTACCACGCCTCCTAGTTTAGTGTCATCGGCAAACTTGCTGAGAGTGCAGTCCACACCATCCTCCAGATCATTAATAAAGATATTAAACAAAACCGGCCCCAGGACCGACCCTTGGGGCACTCCGCTTGAAACTGGCTGCCAACTAGACATGGAGCCATTGATCACTACCCGTTGAGCCCGACGATCTAGCCAGCTTTCTATCCACCTCACACTATTGCACTAGATAAAAATGTTAAATAATCATCATCATCCAAATAAACAAGCAGACTCTAGTATTTTTAAATAAAGCAAGAGGGGATAGAACATCACTGAATAGACTGAACCACTGCAAAATCTCAGCTTTTTCTATTATTTGTGCTCATAATTTATTTCCCCTGCTGAAGTCAATAGTACCAGCTGTCACTGAAATATCAGGAAATGCTACCAAGAACCCCATTTTAACATGCCAATATATATGCTTAAATTTACATTGTAAATCCCTATTACTTTTAATCATGCCTTGTCAGTGGACTCATTCAAAGAAAAGATAAATAAACCATGATCTTCACAAAACACAGATGGTTTTGGTTTTATAGACTTGATTTGAGCAATATTAATAAAGCCACAGCCTAGGCAGAAAATGTACTTTGGGAAATCAGTGGGCTGTTTCATCGGCTTACCAAACAGCCTTATGATGATGAACTGTTGCTGGGGCCTTTTGGACATTAACATACCAACAAATATTCTATTTACCAGGAGTTTGCTAATTCCCAGCAACAGTTTATTATTATAACCTCCCATCAAATGGAAAAGTATAAGACACAAGTTCCCAGCAACAGGTTATTGTTACAAAACCCATTATGTGTGTCAGTGCATCAACGTTATGATTCAGATCCTCAGCTGGGGTAAATCCAGGTCACTCCTTTGATTTAAATAGAAAGTGGACCATTATGCCAAGAATCCCAATTTACTGCTCTGAAGTAAAATGTTTATTTTTTCTTTCTGCTGACAGATTTTCACTTTTTGATCTGACTACCTTTGACAGGGTGGCAACATCTAGAAATCTACATAGGAATACAAGGCTTTTCTCTTGAGTCATCCTGTTGTCAGTGATCTTTGCTGATTTATGGGGACAGGTGGATTGTGTTAACTGCGTAGACTTTCCGTCCTTCATCAGTTGAGACTGAGCCGATCACAACACGTCTTCCAATCTTCTCTCGCTCCGGCCATCCATCGCCATGCCTGTCCATATCTCCTTGTTAGGAAATCATCCCACCTCTTTTTTCAAAATTATTGAAAGTTTTCCATTTTTGCAATGTTTCTATGACATCATTTAATATCTGTATTGAAGTTTCATCAATTTTAATATACATCATTTTTCAAAATATTAAAATGTTTGTTTACTGAAAACCTGGTTTTCAATATGAAAACCTAGTTTTGGGCAAATAACATTTGATTTAAAAATGATTTCAATAATTTTTTAAATATTTTTTCATTATATTTCCATTAACATTTAATAAACATACAGAAATATGGTCAATTTCAAGCCCTGTGAAACAATCATTTTGATTTTTTTTTTAATTGTGAAATAGTTTTCCCATTTTTGACTACTTCTAAGCTCAGTGTTTTTATTGGGACTGAAATGGTCATTTTAGGGTTACACCTCCAAACAGCATCTAGCTGAATTTGGGTCAAAATTCTGTTATTTATCTTTGAATGAATAATTTTCATAGATTCATAGATTCATAGATTCTAGGACTGGAAGGGAC
>NW_020675182.1:0-2286 GCF_002925995.2 Terrapene triunguis
CCATCTGAGGACCTGGCTTTTTCTTTATTTTTAAGTGATTAGGAAGTATTTGACTAGACAGATTGTAATATACATTTGCACTTAATTATAGATAGTACTTTCCAGTCAACATAAAATAAGTAGTAGATAATTACAAATAAGCAAGGATATATTTCAGTGTTAATTGCTACCTAGGGACATATTAATAGTTCATTAAACAAACATTAGAGAGACTTAGACATTTCCATTTTCTCCCTCCTAATTTTCTGCTTTATAATTCCTCCCATATGCTTTCAGTTAGCTCTAGGCCATCTGTGCCTTCAAATAGTGTTTATAGACAAATTTGTTCAACATGAAATGTTAATATTGAATTATATCACTTGTTTGTAGTATTCCCTGTAGTCTTTATTTGGATTTTAAATTACAAAATTTTAATTGTTTGAGCTGGGCCTGATTTTTTGTTTGTTTGTTTAGTTTTTTGTTACTGAAGAATGACAATGCAGAGATAACAGAATCTTTTCACTAGCCTTGCTGGTGATGAGGGTTAAGCCCCATCATACTTGGATAAAGAATAAAAATTGAAGATTAAAAATGATATAATTCAAATTCATTTGTTTTATTATCTACACCTTTAAAATTAAACACTAACATGTTATTGCACCGTAGCTAAAATGTAATCAGTGACATAAAGACAATAGTATTTTGTCTGCAATTCTTCAGCAGACTTGAAAAGAGATGTACATATCAGGTATTACTAAATTATTGTGGTAGAGAGAAACTTTTTAAAATAGTGTGGGGAGGAGGTTTTGCAACTGAGGATTCCCTAATGATAAAATCCTATAGATCAGGGGTCGGCAACCTTTGGCACGCGGCTCGCCAGGGTAAGCACCCTGGCGGGCCGGGCTGCTTTGTTTACCTGCCGTGTCCTAAGGTTCGGTCGATCGCGGCTCCCACTGTCCGCAGTTCGCTGCTCCAGGCCAATGGGGGCTGCGGGAAGCGGCGCGGGCCGGGGGATGTGCTGGCCGCGCCTTCTCGCAGCCTCCATTGGCCTGGAGCGGCAAACCACGGCCAGTGGGAGCCGCGATCTGCCGAACCCGCAGACGCAGCAGGTAAACAAAGCGGCCCGGCCCGCCAGGGTACTTACCCTGGCGAGCAGCGTGCCAAAGGTGGCCGACTCCTGCTATACATTTTAATAGAAAATAATAACCTTTCTATACTTGTGGGGATTTTTTCAACCTTCTACAGAAATTGAGGACAATATCCTTGCTATAGAATTCCAGATGGCTTAATAAGCTATAGATAGGAATGTCGTTCTCTATGAAATTCCTAAACCAACAAAGCTTAGTTTAAAAAAACAATTAAGGTTGCTTAGTGATAATATATTTCCTTATGACATTATTACAAAACCCAAACACTTATAAACAAGAAAATCAATAGTTAAAAACACTAAAATATTATACTGCCCACATAATAAAAGAAGTTTGATCAAGAGTAAAGTAATGCATAGTTCATTACTGTAAAACCTTAACACTGACCAAAAAAATAACTCCACCTCATTTTACCAGTTTTCACAAAATATATGCATAACACAAAACTGATTTTTACTTCCTGGGTTTGTTTTGTGTGTTTGTTGTAATATGTTGTGTGATGGGTTCCCCCTGGGGTGCTATCTGGAAGTGGGGTAGCACTGAGTTCTCTGACTTACCAGCCTGGGCTCCCACTCAGCACTGTGCTGCTGTGACAAGCTGTGGGCTGCTTCCAGTCCTACACTCCCACCAGCATTCACATAGGCAGGGACACACCCAGCTGCAGTTGCATGCAGGCTGCGGTCAGCCACTGCATGAACCAACAATAGAAAGACTATATATACAAAATAACCCCCAGCTTCCCTGCCTAGGACCCCAGAGCTGTACCGCCCTGCCCTGGTCGAAACTGCGACCTGTATGAATTTATTACCCAGTTCGCCTCTCCCTCAATGTGGAGAGGAATATGCATAATATGCTTGCGTTAACCAAGCTGAGATTTTCCCCAGACACTTCAGTCAGAGCTCACTGGTTTAGATTAAAACATAAAACAAGTTTACTAACTACAAAAGATAGATTTTAAGATATTATAAGTGATAGCAAACAGATCAAAGCAGATTATCTAGCACAGAGGTTGGCAACCTTTCAGAAGTGGTGTGCCGAGTCTTCATTTATTCACTCTAATTTAAGGTTTTGCGTGCCGGTAATACATTTTAACATTTTTAGAAGGTCTCTTTCTATAAGTCTATAAACTATTGTTGTATGTAAAGTAAACAAGTTTTTT
>NW_020675183.1:0-1828 GCF_002925995.2 Terrapene triunguis
AGCCTGGGAGGGAGGGCGAGTAGCGGCGCGCGAGCGGTAGCAGCAGCAGCGGAGGTGAGCTAGGGCGGCCGGGGCACATTTTTAGGGGCGGTATTCTGGCGCCGGCCATGCTGCCCCTAAAAATGTGCCGCCCCAAGCACCAGCTTGTTTTGCTGGTGCCTAGAGCCGGCCCTGGATGTGATAAGAAACCAGCAGTGAAGATATAGGCAGAGATGGAGCTTTGATATTCTTGGGGGCAAGGAGAAGATGCCTAGACATTTTTTTCATAGGTGAGGGATGCAGATCCTTTCTTTTCCCACCCACAACAGACTTTAAAGAAAACATGGAGTACAGAGAAATCTGAAAGCAGTGTGCAATTATTTAAAAGATGTTTAAAGGAATATTTGGGGAGGGGGAAGGGAGAAGCTGTTTTTTCTTCCCGTAGTCACAAATATGTCCGTCTTAGCTGAACACAGACTGGAACAGTTATCTCCCATTCTGAAAAGTTATATGGAAGAGAATACAACCAATTAAATGATCTAATAGAAATGGAACATTTGTACGCTCCTCTTGTGCTTCTTTCCTCCTATGTTGATTCTGAGTGGTTATCTGCCTTTGAGTATTAAAACACACTTGTCTTTCCATTATCTGGAGGAATATAGGAATCGATCTGCAGGAGAAGTGAGGTCCGGCCTCCCTTTTGTGACTGCAACTTGCAACAATGAAATTTGTGCCTGCATGAATGCACACCTGCATTAAGAGAATGTGTGCTTCTACTTACATGATTAGTGCCTGCCTTTCAGTAGTAGGTGTTCCATGGGGTTTGCCTCATAAGTAAGGATTACAGTAAGTAAATACCTCAGGATTTGGTCTCTGCTGTTGACCTTTTCCAAGATTTAGGTTGACCCTATATATGTTCATATTTATGTATTTCTTCAGGTTAAAAGATAAGTTATTTCTAAGAAGGCAGATTCTGAAACACTTGTGATTTGTGATTTCTACTTACTTACATTTTTATGCAAATAATTCACTTGGTTTCAGGGTTACTATGCATGAGTCAGGGTGGTAGAATTTGTACTAAGCTGTTGAAATATTGTTTGCGTTATTATAAAACTTGAAAGGCTGTTAGTCCACATTGTGAAATGACATCTGAATATTTATCTGCTAAAAATGCATGTCATTGGTTAAGTGGCATCTGCCACCTTAACACTGTGATCAGTGAAATGTGGCTTAAGTGTTACTTGGGTGTATATAGTAAATACAATAGTTGTGAAAGAAGGGAGTGTTTTATTTCATTATGATCTAAATACAGGGCCGGCTCTGGCTTTTTCGCCGCCCCAGGCGAAAAAGCCTCCGGCCGCCCCCCCCTCTGCGGGGAGGGGGCGGCCGGAGCCCCGGGGGGAGGGCAGCGAGCCCCGGCAGGGACTCGGCTCTCCCCCCCGGCGGCCAGAGCGCCGGGGGCAGGGCAGCGAGCCCCGGCGGGGGCTCGGCTCTTCTCCCGCCCCCCACCCCCCGGCGGCCAGAGCGCCGGGGGCAGGGCGCCGGGGGGGAGGGCGGCGAGCCCCGGCTGGGGCTCGGCTCTCCCCCTCTGGCGGCCAGAGCGCCGGGGGCAGGGCAGCGAGCCCCGGCTGGGGCTCGGTTCTCCCCGCCGGCGGCCAGAGCGCAGGGGGGAGGGCGGCGAGCCCTGCTGTGGCCCCGCTCTCCCCGGCGGCCGGAGCGCCGCGCCGCCCCCCTCCAGGTGCCGCCCCAAGCACTAGCTTGGGTGCCTGGAGCCGGCCCTGTCTAAATAGAACACCTACAGTAGTTGTTTTAATGTTGTATCTCATCCAAAGACCTGACATGGATTTCT
>NW_020675184.1:0-5606 GCF_002925995.2 Terrapene triunguis
TGATCATTTATAAATTAATTATAAAGTGAATGATTTTTAGTTAAAAATAATGCATCAGTGAGAATAAGCAAAAGGATGACGTTTGCTCGTGGGGTTTAGAATGAGCATGGACAGGACCAGAGGCACCCTATTTGCTCTCAGTTATGATGAAGAGTTGATATTAATGATCCCCTTCTTTCACAGAAGGTTGTGTGTGTACATATCTAATGAAAGATACATACACACACCCACTGACTCCTTCCTATTATTTGATCTGCAGTACATACATGTACACAAATAATAAAGAAAAAAATTATAAAACAGAAAATAAATAAAACTCATATCACAAAACTATACTTTTGATTGTTTTGCATCTTTATATACCTGTGGCTGGGCATGTAAAGCACACCTTCAGATGACAAATAGCAGTTTGGGCACCAGTTGGAGCAATCAACTTCCAAGCTCAAGTTTGAGAAGTGCAACCATCACAGTTACTGTTCAATAATTAGATTCTTGTTTCACTATATGAGTATTGAGCAAAAAGAAAGAAATGGTTTAACGTAACTTGCCAGGAAGTCTTCTAAAGGATTTTGGGACTTGACCTCATATTACTGAGGCTGTGGCTATCTTCAACAATACCATAAAAGCAAAAGTAGCTGAAAGACAAGAGTAGTCACTATGCCACTGCCATTATGGAAAGGTGACATTTAAATAAATCCCCCAAGGAAAAGAGAGCTGCCTTTCATATCAAGATTGAAATAACCCTCAGATTAGGACAAAGTTCCTGGGAGAACTGTCAAATCAATTAGAGATTTTAAAGAAATTGAAGTAACAGATAATGTATGGAGGATCATAAACTGAAGTTTTGATATGCCATCAGCAAACAGAGAAAAAATGACACCCGAGTCCAAAAATCTCAAAGAAATAAGTTTAGATCAAGTATATTGGAATGAATTAAATGATCAATATTGGTATGTCTGACAAAGCATTATGTAATACTGCGTTAGGCAGCATATTAGCTCATATTAACTCATTGATTTTTATCTGTTTAAATTAATTTAATTAACTGGAAGACCAATTTAGAAAAATACTTGCTACAAGACAAGTTAACTAATAAACAGCTTTATAGTGGAAAAGAAAAGAGGACACGCTACCCAGTGAACTGTGTACATAACTAGGGAAATAGTTGTTCGCTATAATTAATGCCAAAGATGGAAAGGATACAGAGCAGACCAAATTATAGCATAAGGAATAATTCTTCAGAATTTAAACCAACTAGTCATGCAAATTACTTTCACAAAGTAAGGAGAATGCAAATCAAACTTGGAAGATTTCATAAACAACCTGTCAGTTCCTGGAAATCCATGTGTTAAGTGTTGCTGATTAATATACAGGAACTCGTACACAATTTACAATAGGACCAATATGCTAGCTCTTAAAAACTGCATTCGTATACTGAACAAATTATTGTGCTATGAAAAACGCAGGAGATATAGCTAGCATTTCTGTCCTCAACATAATCAGTCTGTGTTCTTAAAAAAATAAAATTGAGAGATTTGCTCTGAAATGTTCTAAAGGACTTTGAAGAAGAAAATTTCAAATTTAACAAAGCAAACAGAAAAATGTACTAATTCTCATAAATACTTCAATTTTCCTATAAAATTAGCTGCACATCAATGGTTATCATCTCTAGTTGCCACTCAGATCCTGAGTGTTGTGGAAGAATGAAAAAAGGGAAAGTCAGTAAACAAACAGGGTCACTAGATACAATGAGCAAATGCACCCACTTGAGAGAAAAGCAAAGCAAGACCTGTAACTAAGCAGAAAATGGGGCTCCTCCTGCTTCCATTCATGTCAATGGAAGTGGAACTAGACCTTTTTGGGGTCTGATCTTGCAAACACACCGCATCCTGTTGGCTTTAATGGGAGTTGCATGCTTGGAGGTCTTGCAGGATCAAGTTGCTTACATGGTATAATTAATTTAGAAACATGCACATTTGTGGTGTCCAACAATTTGTGGGGCCATATATGTACCTAAATAAAGAGAATATTTTCTGTAAGATACAGATATCAACAATGTTATGTAAAAGTTTTGGCTCTGATCTTTAGCTGTGCAAGAGCAACTTTGTACTTCTCCATCTGCAAAGCAGCCATGCAGCCAGCCATGGGAGGATCACCCCAGTGTAGAGGGATCCTCCAGTAACACAGATCTGGATAAGGGCACTCTTCACCTTCCAAATGCTTCTGTAAGGAACATTACTGGGCGAAAAGAGGCTTGATCCTTCCCTGAGGCCAGGCGATCCTCTGCTGCCATACAGCTCCTTTGGACCATCAGCAGACAGCATAATTTAAAGCAACCACCAGACTGATCTAAATTAAACCAGAGAACTGGATAGGCACACAGGATAGTCCAGGATTAGAGGAGCATAAATATGACTTAAAGCCATCTTTGGACAGACACCTCTTAAGATGCAGTATGTGCTCCTCGGCTGCACCTAAGGATCAACATCTTTCTTTTGTACACACGTTATTTTAAGTATTTTCCCTTTATTCTAAGAAAAATACCATTAAATGTTTTCAGCATGTCGTTTTAATTATAGAATGGAAGAAAAAGCTGGCTACACTCAGGGCCGGCTCTAACTTTTTTGCCGCCCCAGGCAAAAAAGAAGAGTGCTACCCTGCCGTAACACCCTCCCCCCCGAGCGCCGCGCCGCCGACCTCCCCCCCAAGCGCCGTGCCGCCAAAACCACCCCCCAGCGCCGCGCCACACCGCGCCACCAAACCCCCCGCCCCCCAGCATCGCGCCACGCCGTGCCGCCGAAAGCCCCGCCCCCCAGCGCAGCGCCGCGCCGCCCAAATCCCCGGAGTGCCGGGCCGCTCAAACCCCCGCCCCAGCGCCATGCCGGGCCGCCGAAACCCCCGCCCCCCCAAGCACCGGGCTGGGCCGGGCCGCCCAAACCCCCGGAGCGCCGCGCTGGGCCGGGCCGCCCAACCCCCCGCCCTTCCCCAGCGCCTCGCCTTGCCACGCCACCCAAACCCCCGAGTGTCTCGCCGCCCAAAGCCCCGCCCCCGTGGAGCGCTGCGCCGTGCCGGGCCGGGCTAGCCAAACCCCCCCGAGCGCCATGCCGGGCTGCCCAAACCCCTGCTCCCCCCAGTGCCATGCCGCTGAAACATTGGCCGCCCCTTCTGAGGTGCCACCCCGACAGGGCCGGCTCTGGCTTTTTGGCCACCCCAAGCAAAAAAAAAACAAAAACGGGGGGGCCAGAAGGGCAAAGCAAAAAAAAAAAAATCCTGCAGCGCAGCCGGAGCCTGGGTGCAGGGGGACTCCCTGCACTGCAGATGTGCCCCGGCTAGCGGGGGGAGAGAGAGAGAGAAGGGGGGCGGCCAGGGCTTCAGCGGGGTACTGTCACGCGGCCCCGCTGCCTGCCGGGAGGGCTCTGCAGAGCTGCTCTGGTCGGCTGGGAGGGAAGGACGCAGGGCGCTCCCGTCCTCCGCGCCGCCGCCCCCTACAGGGCGGCCGGAGCGGAACACGACCACAAAAAAAAAAAAAAAAGCGGCCGTGCCGCCCTAGGATTGGGCGGAATTCCGCCTCCTACAAGCTGCCGCCCCAAGCATGTGCTTGGTCGGCTGGTGCCTAGAGCCGGCCCTGGCTACACTGGAAGAGATGATAGTTTGATATGTCATCATTACAATCACAGACACTAAAGTATAGCAACACGGGTCTTCATGATTTTTTGCACTACATCTTTGTTTGCATTTGAATGGCAGCTATCTGCTGTAATTGCACATTAAATGGAAACTACATGCAAATATGTCATGACATAAATTGGATTTCTCCCATTGCCATACCTTTTTCATGAGTATAAAGTATCCAGTGAACTTTCATAAGCCATTTTTAATGAGACAAGCCTAGAAAATGTCAGATGGAGGTCAGCTCTGGAGTTTCATACACAGAAAATTGTACTTAAATGGACTGTAACTTTGCTAATGATATTCGACTCAAGGCACTATAAGGACAAACATCAGCTGAAACAATGAGTTCAACTAGCAAAATACAAGTCATAAATTAATGTAAGAAAACCCAAAAAGTGATGGTAAATGCAAAGGCAATGAGTAGAGCCGGGCAAATCTGCAGATATCTTGCTTTATATCTGTGGATATCTGCATCCGTGGATGTGGATATCTGCAGACAATGTTTGTGGATAGTGGATCGGATGTGGATACAAATTTTGTATCCACGCAGGGCTCTAGCAATGAGGAATGAAAGGTGGTCTGGGCATGGGAGAAAAGTGAATCTTTTCACCTATTGTACCAGGTTATCATTAACCACTATTGGGAAAGAAAGACAGAGAAGAATCTTTATCGTAAAGATTTTTATAGTGCACTTTTTCTGCAGACACTATTCCATATCAGAATAAAAAGCAGAGATGTGCTCAAGCACTCACATTCAATTTCAGGAAGCAATGATCCAGACACATACAATGTGAAAATTTCACTGTCCACTTCTCCATAATGTTTTGTTTATGTGTCTGACTCATAATGATGAAGAAAATTCAGGAGATATAGCCGGATATACTGGTTTAATAAGCTCATGCTGACTTTTAGATCTCTTTCCTCATGAACAACTATGAAACAAGGAGGTAATAGAAGGGAAAAGATTACTCTAAATGTTAAAGTTCAGAGTTTACAGAAGGGTTGAGTATACCTTTGGAAGGAAAAATTATGATTTTTCCCCCCCAATGGCTTGAATGTAAAACAGAAAAAGAGACTTTGGAAGAAAGTGAAGCAGCTAGAACAAGAAGCCTATCAAGAGCTTCTGTGTGATGAAAGACTGGAATACCCTGGAGCTTAATACAGAACAAGGAAGATGAATTTACCTCTCGAGGTTGTGTGTGTGGAAAATTTGTATACATCCATGTAAGTGAACGATAGTCACGATTTTTGGTTGTCACATACTATCAGAAGCAGAAGATTCTTCAGAATATGCATACTCAAACTTATATCCTGCCAACGTGTGTTTGTTTACAAATGTATAACTAAGAGATTTTCAACGACTCAGTGACAAACATAAGGATATAAGAATGCAAGAGTTTCAAGTATGATTTATACAGACTCTAGAAAACAGTTATTTTATTTTATTTTTGAGTAAAGAAGTTTTCCTTTTTCATTAAGCCTGCATATGCTTACAGGATGCATTATCATTAGGAAAGAGATGAGCAGTCAAGGTGGGGCACTATGAATCCTCAGTTTGAAAAAAAGACTACTGCCAGTGGAAACATAATCTGAAACAAAGATATTTCACCCTATAGGGCTGATGAGCAGCATACGGACAGAACTCATCTCTCAGTTTTGTAAACTAGATTAACACTCTAAAGATTCATGAGAGACAAAGAGAGACCTCTAGTAGAATGACCCTTAATGTTTTTATACCCTGAACTATTTCCTGGCTGTATTTGTATGCAACATAACATCAAATCCAGCAATAAAACAAGATTTGCAAGCTACCAGGCCACTGTATTCAGAGTGAAAACATTTTTAAAACATCTTTTTTACTAAAATTCCCTGTCCTAGCTAAATTAAAACATAACTGTTTTTCTTTTTTCTCTCAAGTGCAAATATTTCACTAG
>NW_020675185.1:0-4893 GCF_002925995.2 Terrapene triunguis
GGGGTCGGAGAAGGGGCAGGGAGGTTCTGGAGGGGGCAGTCAAGAGATGGTGGGGGTCGGGAGTTCGGGGGGGGGGCTTTCTGGGGGGTGTGGATAAGGTTTTGGGCAGTCAGGGTACAGGTAGGGGGTAGGGTCCTGGGGGGCAGTTAGGGTGGGGGGGTCTTAGGAGGGGGCAGTTAGGGGACAAGGAACAGGGAGGCTTAGGGGACAAGGAACAGGGAGGCTCTCTTAATGGCTCTCCATGCGTCTCTGGACCCTCTCAGCTGTCGGGCTTGGACGGAAACATTGCCTGAGGGTAGTGAGAGAATGGGTTATCGGTGAGGTGGGGGTGGGCGTGAGCCCGGTCAATAGGGGCAACCCCTACCAAGATCTGAGCCTTTTCTCACACGCCCGTTAGAGCTCGACATTATGCTGTTTGGGACCCCTCTTTGAGGAAAGCCTCTGGATTGCAAGTCCAACCGCTACCTCCTCGTGGTGAGAGCCGGTAACTGGCTTGGATAGCCAGGCGGATTGCGGAGGACGAACCCACATCCCACATTCAGTGGGGTGTGGGACGGGGTTGGGCAGCCCCATATGGTGCCACATGGATGCCCCCCTGGTAAGGGTAGCCTCCCCCAGGTACGGGTTGACTCCCCCTGGTAAGGGTTAGATTCCCCCTGGAAAGGGTAAGTTTCCCCCAGGTACGGGTTAGTTTCCCCCTGGAAAGGATTAGTTTCCCCCGAGAAGGGTAAATCTTTTAGCTATGGAAAAAAGTAATTTATATTTTTATACCGGATTGGCGCTGGACCGGGTTAATAACGCCCCCGCTGTTGGCTTTGATGCCCCGGCTGACAGTGTTAAATATATTAGGGGTGTGATCAGGGTCGCTGGACCAATGGATAAAATGGTGTGGACTATAATGAAGTCTCATGAGCATGAGAGTGAGAATCAAGTCCTCCCAGTGGAGCATGGAGAGGAGGTAGAGGAGAATGTTTGTGATGATCATGGTGAGGAGATTTTATCTATCTTACCGATGGTTTTTACAAAGGACACTTTTAATGATTTAACTATGGAAAGTTTCAATCCAGATTTTAAGTATTTAAGTACATTTGATGATCCATATGTTAGCGAATCGGGATATCTTAATGCTCATTTAGTTAATGGGTCTAGTTTATTAAATAGTTTTAGACCAAGTACTGATTTTAATAGGGATCGTAATAAGGATCTTAACAGTACTGGTAGTAATATAAATATATTAGAAAGTAGTTCGTGGAAGGATGGGGTTTTTTATTTAGAGTATCCCGTTGATAGTTTTAATTGTCCAATATGTCCCCAGATATTACCAACATTTGGTAAATGGGCCAAACACATTAATGTGGTTCATAAAAGTAAAGCCATACGAGTTGTATGTAGTAAATGTGGAAAATCTTCTCAATATCATAATATAGCTTGCCACTACCCCAAGTGCATACCCAAGAAGGCGGATACCCCAATGAAGAGCCATACGTGCTCGGTCTGTGGGCTTGGTTTTCATACTAGATCTGGATTGAGCCAACACTGTAGACATAGACACCCTGCTGTGAGGAATGAGCAAAGAAAAGAAGATATGGCTGCTAAAAGTAAGATCAAAGAGGGATCGACTAGATCTCGTATATGGACCAAAGATGAGGTTGCGCAGCTTATACAGTTGGAAAGGAAATATATTGGGAAAAGGAATATAAATAAATGTATTGAGAGCGAGATGAGGACCAAAACGAATAAACAAATATCAGATAAAAGACGAGAATTAGCAAAGAAGAAGTTAGTGGTAACAGGAGATAGGGAGGAAGTGACTGAGGTAGAGGACATTAGAGTAAATATATTAAAAATTCCGCCCCCAAGAGAGAGGATTTTCCCACTAAAAGGACACCCAGAAGTGGATTTAGTGGAGAAAATATGTAAACGGGGAAAACAAAGTAGGGAGGGAAGAGAAATAATAAATAGTTTAGGGGAAATTGAAGGATTATTAAAGGAGGATTTAACAAAAGCTCTCGGTTGGGCAATGTTGGAAAAATTATGTTATTCATTAGTAGAGGGAAAGGACCCTAGAAATGAAAGTCAAATAGAGTTGAGGAATAAAGGAAAAGGGAAGATGAGAAAGGAGGGGAGAAGGAAGCAATTTAATGCAATTAGGAGATATGCTACAAAGAAAGCTAAGTATAAATTCTATCAACAATTATTTGATAAGGATAGAAGAAGATTGACTCGCATTATAATGGGAGAGCCAGATAAGGCTAAGTGTGCTATCCCTATGAAAGAAATTGAGGAATACTATGTCAATATTTTGGGAACAATTGGACATGGTAATATGATAGGGTGGCCATCATCCACAGAGAATGCGGATAATGATATATTAATGAGTCCGATCTCTGTGGATGAGATTAGAATAGCTTTAAGAGAAATAAGAAAAGATAGTGCTCCTGGCCCAGATAAAGTAAAAGTGAGCAATTTGTGGGATATTTTTAATTTAGACTCCTTAATACTTACAAAAATTTTTAATATATGGTTTCTAAATAGACAGGTACCAGATGAATTTAAGAAAAATAGAACGATTTTAATACCAAAGACACAAGATGAGGAGGAAATGAAGAAGTTAACATCTTGGAGACCATTGACAATTGGGTCAGTTTGGATTAGAATCTATACCAAAATATTAGCAAAAAGACTGGTGGAAACAGTTAAGATATGTAGTAGACAAAAAGGGTTTATATCCGCCCCTGGGTGTGAGGAAAATATTGCTATATTAGATAATTTGATTAAAGGGGCTAAACGAAATGGGAATGAAATTGCAATAGTGTTCGTAGATCTGGCTAAAGCATTTGATTCTGTGGGACACGGACATATAATAGCCGGGTTGAGAAGATTTGGTATAGATGAACATTTTATAGATATTATTAGGGACCTTTATGATAATTGCACAACTAGGGTATGGGTGGGTGATGAAGCTACTGAGTCTATTTTAATTAGGAGGGGGGTCAAGCAGGGTGACCCGTTGTCCCCAATTTTGTTTAATATTGCTATGGATCCCCTTTTAACTAGATTAGAAGTAGAAGGAAGTGGTTTTTATGTTAAGGGTAATGGTGTCACGTCATTGGCTTTTGCCGATGATGTGGCAATTTTAAGTAGCTCATATAAAGGAATGATTAAAAATTTGGGTATCTTAGAGGAGTTTTGTAAAAATACTAATCTCTCTGTTAATGTGAAGAAAACGAAAGGCTTTCATATTTTAACTAAACATAAAACCTATGTAGTTAATCCTAAGAATAATTGGCAGATAGGGTCAGAGGAGATTGAATATGTTCAACCAGGGGATTTTGAAAAATATTTAGGGGCTAGAATAGATCCCTGGATAGGTGTAGGGGGACCGGTACTTAAAGAAAAATTGAAAGATTGGAGTGAGAATTTAATTAAGGCCCCATTAAAACCGGCCCAAAAAATATTAATTTTACAGACATATATCTTACCGAAGCTATTTTATAATCTTCTTTTAATAGAACCCCCTTTTAATCTTTTAGACGATCTTGATGTGTTAGTTAGAAAAATAGTTAAAGAGATTTTACATTTACCTCAGTGTATCACAGATGGGATATTTTATTCTAGAGGTAGGGATGGTGGTTTAGCTCTCACTAAGTTTAGTGTGCAAATCCCAAATATGTTAATTCGTAAATGGAGGAGACATATTGTCTCGAGAGATGATTGGATGGACCTATCTTATCTATATGCAGGAGAAAATCTTGTGGATAAAATATTGTCATTTAGTGCAGTAACATCTCATCCCAAGAAATGGAGGGAAGAGGAATTTTTAAGATGGTCGGAACTGAGATGTCAGGGAATAGGGATAAAATATTTTAAAAATGATTTAATTAGTAATTCGATTTTTAGAAACTCTAGTAAAGTTAAATCGTCAGCGTATATTGCAGCATTGCAGCTTAGGGCAAATATTTATCCTACTAGGGAGACATTAGCAAGAGGAAGAGGAGGTGTGAATGCTCTTTGTAGATGGTGCGGTAAAGTGCGGGAGACTGTTCCCCATATCTCAGGACAATGTTATAAGACTAAGAATGCTAGGATAAAAAGGCATAATAGAGTAGTGTCTGCAGTTGTAGATAAGGTTGGTAAATTAGGGTGGAAGGCAATGATAGAGCCCCATTTGAGAAATAGTAAGGGTGAGTTAAGAAAGCCGGATATTATATTTATAAAAGGAGATACAGCAGTGGTGGTTGATGTTACAGTGCGATGGGAGGATAATGCCGGAAGTTTGGAACAAGCCCACAGTGAGAAGGTGGCTTATTATCTTGAGTGAGAGGAAGAAATTAAAAACTTAACGGGAGGTAAAAATATTCACTTCTTTGGTTTTGTGCTTGGGGCGCGTGGCAAGTGGAGTGAAGGTAATAATGATTTGTTACAATTATTGGGAATGGACAGAAGTAAAAATTTTAAGGAGAGTATATGTAGACTTGTTTTATATTCCACTATTGGTATGATGGCTATATTCAGTGACAGGTAAAGATCCCGGAGTTTCCATTCCGTGTATCTTGCCAAAACTAAATTTTAGCTATTTTGGTTTCCATGCTCTAAATTTTCAAATTTTTAATATTGTTTTGAACATTAACTTATTTAGTGTTATTTAATATCTGTCCTTCAATAGAATGGTTTTAATTATATAATAAATACTTATTAATGGATGAAATTCCAATTTAAATTATTAGTTTATTTTTTTTTTTTTAACTACTGGATGTGGATGCGGACTGGCCGCGTATAATAACCAGGAAAGGGCAGGTAGTCACGCCTGTACATAAATAGGGGGTGGGGTTCTGGAGGGCAGTTAGGAGCAGGGGTCCCAGGAGGGGGCAGTCAGGGGACAAGGAGCGGGGG
>NW_020675186.1:0-1380 GCF_002925995.2 Terrapene triunguis
TGACACACACACTCCTGTGTCTTTTAGTCTTTCCTGAAAACACACGTAGTCCTTTTCCCCCCACTGAGTAACCATGTACCAGATAGGGGAAACCGAGGCACGTAGCGGGGTCATAAAAATATCACCAAAAATTCCCCCTTCCTCACATATACACAGAGTAATATATCACCAAAAATGTTTAAGCTTCTGTTATAGTTCTAGGTCTTCATAGTGTGAATCAGAATTAACCCCTGTGACTGAAGTGGGGCTAATGCAGCTCTACATTGGGGCATCTGAGACCCTGATTTTCTCCAGAGGTCAGTTTCTAACCTTGGTCTCACTGGTGTAAGTTTGGAGAAGAAGAAGAATTCATCATAATAGTTTGGAGCACATGATGGGGATCCAGAGACCTTAGCTTTAATACTGGAGCTGGCCCTGACTTCCTTTGTGACCTCAGCCAAATCACTTAGGCAAAAGTTTTCAAACTCAGGTGCCTAAAGGTAGCCAGCAAAAATCCCTATTAATCAAAATGGCCAGACTTGTAGGTGTGTTGGGCACCTGCATTTCTCAGTGACCTCTCTGGGAGCCAGGGTTGCCCAGCAATCCTGAAAAAAAAAAAAAAAAAACCCACTAAAACAGAGACATTAAGGCTAAGTTTTCAAACTGCCCAAGGGGTTTGGATGCCCAATTTCTATTCATTTCTAGGGGAGTTAAGCACCTAACTTGTTTAAGCACTTGTGAAAATTCCACAAAGGACCTAAATACCTTTAAAAATCTGCCCCTCTGGACACTGGGATTAGATGCTTTTGAAAGTGTGACCCAGCCCCTCTCTGTGCCTCGGTTTCCCCAAATGGGGCTGGGGCTCAGGTCTATAGTTGTACCAGATGAGAGCTAAGTTTGGCACTTTGAAAGCAGCTTTATAGACACTAGATGTCCAAATCCCATTGAAATTCAATTGGATTTAGGTGCCTAATTCCAGCCTAATTATTAACAACTTTAGGTCCCCAAATTTGAAAATGTTGGCCACAAATCAATTGATCAGAAACTTAGCATGTGCTAAACTCTTCCTTAATCTGTTCATTTGGGAAAAGCAGAAGTTGCAATTTTCATTGAGGAGCAGGACACTTAATGCTAAACGATTGTTTTGAACAGCCATGGATCACAGATTCACTAGGAGACTCATGGATTCCCAGCTGTTCTAAGGCCGGAAGGGACCACTGTGATATAGTGATCCTCACCCTCTGACCCCAGCGGGGAGATGACGGCTGAGCGTGTGTCTGAGGCATTGGACTGGCCCTTGGAACTCACAGTTCAGTTCCTGGCTTTTCCCCAGACTCCCTGTGTGGCACTGAGCAGGTCACTTAGGTTGATGTTTTCAAACTAAATTCAATGGGAATTGTG
>NW_020675187.1:0-1674 GCF_002925995.2 Terrapene triunguis
CCCTGAGCTTTGCACTTGTCACTAACCCACAAGCCAGGCAGACTGGGGCTTCCCTCAGGGAGGTGCCTCGCAGCTTTAGGGTCCTGGCAGCGTGATAGTCCCCATTTGCTAGCCCTGGTTCTGAACCCGCAAGTACAGCTGTTCAGAACAGGACCCAAGTGGGTATTGCGTCCCCCCCTGCCAGGGTTTGTTTGGACCCTGATGAAGGCAAGAGCAGCTTAAGGGGCTGCCCTAACTTATGCCCTGGCCCTATACACACCCATCTCTCTCTCTGTGTCTCCTTATACACCCATCTAGCTAGCTAGCTATCCCCATCCACATCTATCTATCTATCTATCTATCTATCTATCTATCTATCCCCAGGCACCCCCTCTATCTATCTATCTATCTATCTATCTAGCTATCCCCATACACATCTATCTATCTATCCCCATACACCCCCTCTATCTATCTATCCCCATACACCCCCTCTATCTATCTATCTATCTATCTATCTATCTATCTATCTATCTATCTATCCCCATCCACCCCATCTATCTATCTATCTATCTATCTATCCCCATATACCCCTATCTATCTATCTATCTATCTATCTATCTATCTATCTATCCCCACACCTCTTTCTCCTTCTCTCTCATTGTTGCTCTCGGTTCTTAAATTGTTGTTTATTCCCCCTCTGTGTCCGTCTCAGACGTTCAGACTCAGGGCTTTGTCCCTGGTCTCTGGTTTTAGATCGCAAAGCAGAGGAGTGGAGGGAAGCCTGGACCCAGAGAGGGGTTTTGTGCTCAGCTCTGAACCCAGCCAGGCTCGTGCTCTTTCTGATTCCTCCCAGCCCTGGAATGAATTTGTTTCTATTCGCGGAACATTTTGAAAACCATTTGTTTTCAGGTGGACCCAGCATGATTATTCCCCCAGTTCATCAGACTTGCCCAGGCACTGAAAGTCAGTGATTTGCCCGGCTGTAATTGTGAAGCAGAGATGCTCAGTAGGAACAGTTTGACCAGCACAGGAGGGTGTTTATCACAGAGATCCCAGCTGAAGGTGCAAAATTCAGATTGTTAATCATTCTCATCATTGGGGCAGCATCCCCAAGCCCGAGCCGTGGCCGAGGGCCCCACGGTGCTGGGCGCTGTACAAACACAGAAGAAAAAGAGCCGTGCCCCTCACTCTGGCTGTAGCAGAGCGCCTGGCCAAATGTTCCCCAATGTCTGGAGGCAGAAATGGCCCTTTCGGACCCAGGCTTGGTTCGGCCCATTCGCAACATCTGGATCCAGATGTCAGACGCCCTCCCAGCTCGGTGGAGGAACCGAATCTCTCGTGCGTCCAGGCCCCTCTCAGCTTATGACATTAAACAAGGTCTTCTGGTTTTTTCTCCTGCCTTTTTGGATTCTGTCTCCCAGCGAAGCCAGACCCCAGACAAAGGCACCGACATGGAGCTCCAATGCCCTGTCATATCGACTGAGGAAATTGTGGGTACAGCCAGCTTCGTGACCCTCTGCCTCCTTCCCCTTCGATTGGTGCCAAGTACCTCCCAGCCTCCCTTCCCCCCCGGCTCCCCCCGCCCTGCTTGGGCTTTGTCAAAGCACATTTCCCAATTAGAGGATAAAAATATTCCATTCCTGACTCCACGCGCTATTGATTTTGCCTTTAGCTATGTCTCCGAGTGGGGGGGGG
>NW_020675188.1:0-1700 GCF_002925995.2 Terrapene triunguis
GGTACCAGAAATCTCATAAAGAAAACAATTCTCTCATGGTTTATGTTACTGTTCTATTTTCCAGGCTCAAGAAGTTTATATCATTAGCATGAGCTTCAAGTAAGCAATGAAACTTTTGGATGTTTAGCTGAACTGAATCTCTGAACCTTTTGATATTCTTCCATTGCTCAGAATAAAGTTTTAGTTCATTCATTCATTTCACCTCTGGGAAGACAACACTACAGCTCACTCTGGCTAAGCTGCCTGTACATGAAGAATGCATGAAGTAGGAAGACATATGGTTTCTATCACAACTAATATGTATTCTAGCAGTCAATCAATGCATTACACATCTGCAAAGATATATAGGACAGTTTGTCAGTGAGATGACCTTTCTGTCACCCACACGGAAAGTTACAGATTTTATTATCCTGGAGGATACAACAGCAGTTTTGCTCATTGTATAAAGGTATCTGAGGCTTTCAGAGGCTAAATGAAATAACATCATTGTATCACTAGGTTCTGAAGTATATGTGAACATATTTGCTTGCCAGTCCCCTCTATTGTGAGTGTCAATTTGTTTACTCTAGCAGAAATTTCAGCTACTTGAGTTAATCAGATACTATCTCACTGAACACTTCATTAGTTATAGGACAGCATAATCCTCAAATTTGATCTCAAGGGTCTACACAGTAGCAAAACCTTCTTCCCTCTTGTATTGTCTTTGGTCCCATAAAAATCAAAATGAATCACATTATTTCCTACATAATCAACAAGAACTATGTTTCACCTCTGTTAGGATAGAATAATTAACACAGAAATATAAATGATAGGAGTATCATTCCACTGAATTAGGAGATCAAATTTTGAGAAATTCCCAGAAGACTTGATTCAAAATGTGCCTTTTAAAAATTCATTATCATCACCATCAGTAACAAGACATAGATCTGATCCTCCTCCTTTCTTCTACTTATGTCCTCCCATCTTCCCTCTCTCTTTTCATGGCACTTCCCTGCCATTCCCCTTCTATCCTTTCCTTATAAGAACATAAGAATGACCATACTGGGTCAGACCAAAGGTCCATCTAGGCCAGTATCCTGTCTACCGACAGTGGCCAATGCCAGGTGCCCCAGAGGGAGTGAACCCAACAGGCAATGATCAAGTGATCTCTCTCCTGCCATCCATCTCCACCCTCTGACAAACAGAGGCTAGGGACACCCTTCCTTACCCATCCTGGCAAATATCCATTAATAGACTTAACCTCCATGAATTTATCCAGTTCTCTTTTAAACGCTTATAGTCCTAGCCTTCACAACCTCCTCAGGCAAGGAATTCCACAAGTTGACTGTGTGATGTGTGAAGAATTTCTTTTTATTTGTTTTAAACCTGCTGCCCATTAATTTCATTTGGTGGCCTCTAGTTCTTGTATTATGGGAACAAGTAAATAACTTTTCCTTATTTACTTTCTCTACATCACTCATGATTTTATATACCTCTATCATATCCCCCCTTAGTCTCCTCTTTTCAAAGCTGAAAAGTCCCTAGCCTCTTTAATCTCTCCTCATATGGGACCCGTTCCAAACCCCTAATCATTTTAGTTGCCCTTCTCTGAACCTTTTCTAATGCCAGTATATCTTTTTTGAGATGAGGAGACCACATCTGTATGCAGTATTCAAGATGTGGGCGTACCATGGATTTATACAAGGGCAATAAGATACTCT
>NW_020675189.1:0-6654 GCF_002925995.2 Terrapene triunguis
ATGGTAACCCTAGTCTTGGGGGAAATGAGAAACAGGCCTCTGAGTCCAAATCAGAGTTTTTTGGTTTGTCAGGTTACTTTGCTTAGGAAGAGGGACACTGCAGACCAGGATCCAGTCACGATGCCAGCAGCGAGCAGGGCCCACTGGGAACAGCCATGCAGTTGTTACCATCTGGGAGGAACGTCCTTCACGTGCTACAGCTCTCATGTGCAATGGGCTGACTGGAGAGCACTCCCCTCTGACTCCTGGGGAGGAAGACCACAAGGAGGCTGCTTGCCCTACTCTGCCCCTGCGCAGAGAACTCAGTATCTAGGGCTCCAGGCCAGCACCTTTCACCTACATTACACTCACTTCAGTTTGGTTTGTTATAAACATTAGTTTAACCCCCAAAAATGACACCAACTGCGACTCTGTGGGGCACCACCAGAGCCAGTGGTTGCTGCTGTCTAAAAATCGACAAGTATTCCTACAAGCCCTTCCTTAGAGATGGGGCAGAGGCACTAGTCTTTTCTCCTGACCTGCATCCCCTCTGCCAGGTGCCGACTATGGTGCTGGGGGCTGCCAGTACCAGGCAGCATCCCCAGCTACATGTTACCCGGCCTATTTATTTTATATTCTGGATGAAGTTCACTGTCCATAGCACAATGAGCTACAGTGCTAGCCCAGCCCTGCACAGAGGCTGCCTGTCCACGTTGTGATCCAATCCTGTGCCCCTCAAAGTTCCTGACAAGGAACAGCAAGGGGCAGCGAGGCAAAATGGGACAATGTCTCATTTCTAGAGAGCAAGACAACATGAATTTTCTGCTATGCAGGGGCCCTTGCAGATGCAGGAGCCCCTCAGAAACACCCACCGGCTCAGAACACAGAAGACCTCCCCACCAAGCAACAGGAAAAGCGCTCAAAAAGGCTCCAGAAAGGGGAAGGCACCCAGGTGCTGGTTGTGCTAGCATGCAGGGTCAGACCCATCCTTTCCACAGGCATTCATTATTCACTAAATGCCACGGCTGCAGCGGCAGCTCCGGAAGGTGCCCTGCAATGAACTCCTACTGCCTTTTATCACAGGGTCCCTGCCTGGATTTATGAGGCCCCAGTGAGGCTCATTTCCCTGCCAAGGAACAGGGAGTAATTAACTATTAATAAAAGCATTACTGAGCTCCCCACAGGGGCATGTTTAATTCATGGGGCAGGAAAGGAGAGGACACAGCTCATCCGTAGCTCCTAACTGGCGAGCCTCACAGAAAACTGGACCAGAGTGTCCTCCCATAGCCTCCGACCTTCCTGGCCTGGCCCAAAGCTGCACTGGACATATAGAGGTGAATGCTGCTTCATCTTAATGACAATCCCCCGCCTCAGGCTCTGGCTTCCTAAAGCAGATATTGGGGCAGAGAAAGTGAAGCAGCAGGTGTCTCCATGCTTCTCTTCCCAGAATAGGATCTGGGAAGAGACTGTCAGACAGTGCCTGCTGGAGAACGGATGGTAGAACCACAGCTATCACCACTCTGCCCTGCCCAGGCAAGGGAACCACAGCCCAGACACTCAGAGCTGAGGCTTCCTCTCTGCCCTCCTGAAATGAGATGGTGTTGAACCCTCCTGGCAGCAGCTGCCAGATCTTGGAGAAGCAGATTTCTGAGCTCTTCCCTCCAGCAGGGCAGGGCAGGGCAGACATATGGGGATTTTAGTTTCACCCTCTCATGGAAAAGCTGCCAGGCCCTGGGAGGTGCAGGTCAGTTACTCTAAAGTTCACTCATGGCTCTGGCACTTCCATCAGGAAATTGAATTCAGTGATGAGGTAGCCGGACTCCCACTGGCAGTGTCAGAACATTGCTCTGAGAATCAGGGTAAGAGCAGCTCACAGAACAGAGAGCCCCACTCCCGGACCCTGAAGAGGGTCATGGGGGTCGCAAAGCTGTTGTAGGGGGGTTGCAAGATTACCATTCTCTCTTCTGTGTTGCTTTCAGAGCTAGGCTCCGAAGGCAGCAGCCACAGAGCTTCCTGCAGCTGAGGGAGGTACCCAGAGATGGGTCTGATCTCTCCCAACCCCCACCCCCAAGAGCAGCCGTGCAGGGGAAGAGGAAGTCCTGTCCCTCCCTAGCCCAGCGGACTAGCAGCTGGAGCCCAGTGAATGGTAGGCGCTCCGGGCCAGGGTGCCCCAAGCCCTGCCCCTCTCTCCCGCCTCCAATAGCTAGATTTCATAGGAAGGTCTGATTTCATGGTCTGTGATGTGTTCTTCAGGGAGGTAGGGCCCTACTTATGACATATACACCCACCCACACGCCTTCTCTTGCCTGGGTGGCAACGTGGCTTTGGAATATGGGGCCATAGTGCCACCTGCTGTCCATTTCTGGGAACACTACACTAATCCTCAAAACTCATAACCGAACCTGTGCTACTAGGAAAGAGCAGCTGGGCCCTTAACCTGGCAGGAGTTATTGCCTGAAACCAAGGGCAGATACAGAGTGCAAGCTCCTGCAGGACCCATGACACTAAAACCTTCACCTCCTCCTTGGTACATGGGCTCCTAGGAGACAGTCCTCTTCTACCTCCTTCTGGTGGAAGTCAGCAGGGAGCAGAGAGCACAACTTAGACTCATTGACTTTAAGGTCAGAAGGGACCATTATGAACATCTAGTCTGACCTCCTGCACAGTGCAGGCCACAGAATCTCACCCACCCACTCCTGTAACAAACCTCTATGCCTGAGTTATTGAAGTCCTCAAATCGTGGTTTAAAGACCTCAAGGTGCAGAGAATCCTCCAGCAAGTGACCCGTGCCCCACGCTGCAGAGGAAGGCGAAAAACCTCCAGGGCCTCTGCCAATCTGCCCTGGAGGAAAATTCCTTCCCGACCCCAAATATGGCGATCAGTCAAACCCTGAGCATGTGGGCAAGACTCACCCGCCAGCACCCAGGAAAGAATTCTCTGTAGTAACTCAGATCCCACCCCCTTTTAACATCCCATCACAGACCATTGGGCATATTTACCTGCTAATAATCAAACATCAATTAATTGCCAAAATTAGGCCATCCCATCATACCATCCCCTCCATAAACTTATCAAGCTTAGTCTTCAGGCATGCTGGGGAGGAGGCAGTGCAAAGGTGAGACCTTGCAGTTCTCTTTACTACTTCCTGGAGAGGACAAGGGGGCTGCAGACCAGTGCCATTCAGCACTCTACACGGACACCTACCTCTTGCAGCCAAAAGCACCTTGTGTGCCAGGCCAGGGAGACTCTCAGGGCAAGTGGCAGTATGAACATCTCACAGGACAGTGCTGGGATAGAGGTAATGGCTTGGATGGAGGGAGGGAGTGTTGCCTCTGCTTTTCTGTAACAGGTGCACACACATTCAGCTGCATGCAGAGGCAGAAGCTGTTCAGTCATTTATTTCCATGAAAAATCAGAACTCTTTTCAATGAAGAAATTTGCTGCCTAGACGCCCTTAATGCCTTGCAGAGCCCCACGCGGCCAGCAGTGCACCTCTTTCCCTGATTATCCTGCCTGGATTGGTCCCCAATAACAAGTAGGGAGTATCCTCGGTCCCAGCACACAATGCGAAGAGAACAGGTTACTGGGTACAATGGCTGCCCCATGGGGGCAAGTCCCAGATTTTCTATTTCACCATCAACTTCAGAGAACGTAAGGGCTCTGAATGGCAAAGCTGTGGGGAAAGAGCCCCAAAGGGGCCCTTCTGCCTTCTCTCTTTGGAGCCAACACCAGAACAAGTTGGAGGAAGAGTCCCTAGTGAGCCTTGACCCTCATGTCCATGACCTGCAGCCTGTGGGCTCCCCTCGTTCTACAATCTTAGTTTCCCCGCCCCATCCCCCACACTACAGCTGGGAGGTTTCTCTTCCAATCCCTTTTAAGGGGAAGCGTCTAGCGCTGCCTGTTCCACCCAAACAGGCTCCATGGATCTGGTCTGTGGGTGCTGAGCAGCGGGCCCCTCACCAGCTCCATCTTCTCTCATGTGCCCAACCTCGAGGAGCTGGCAGTCCAAGATTCTTGGACCTGTTTGCTGCTCAGTTGTCAGTTGTGTCTGATGATCAGATGCAGCAGGGGCATTGTGCTCAGGGCCAAATTAGTGCTGTAGCTCAGTTACAACTTCCTCTTCCTCCTCCTCAGCCTCATTGCGCCGCAGCAGCAGCTCCAGGTCAGGGCTGGAGCTGGTCCCTTTGTGTAGCTTTGACTCCTTTTCACCTAGACACAGACAGCCTGTTTAGTGACTAAACCGGTGGTGTTTCCCCACTGAAATGCACACAGCAGAGGCCTTAGTCCCTCCCCTCTCTACAGAGGCCTCAGGCCCAGCCTGGGCTCATCATGGAGGCAGTAGTGCAGGCAGGGAAAGGGCCGTAGGCTGGAAAGGGCCCCTGCAGAGACCAGGGGCTTCACCAACATTACCTTTTGAACTGAAGGCTTTGAGAGTGACATGCAGTGAGATTCCCGATAGGCAGACAGCAAAGCCCACCCAGTTCAGGAGGTTCAGGTGGTCTCCCAGCAAGTGAGTGGCCAGCAACAAGGTGCAGATTTCCTTGAAACAGAGAGAACATGACAGATGGCAGGGCAGGATATGGGTGAAGCCAAGGAGTGAGGAGGAGTGGCTGAACTGTGCATGAGACGCTCAAACAGCCCTGCCTGTGCTCCCTCCTCAGAGTGCCAACACTGACCACGTGGAAGGGTTTTAAAAAATAGATCCCAGAAAGATGAGAAAGGACACCAGCGTTCTGGGGGCTGCACCTGCCCCCACCTGCAAGGCCAGGACACACAGGAATACAGTGACTATCAGGTCAGAGCATGGGCCATTGTGTCCAGTCTCCAATTGCAGTGTCACCAGCACTGGCTTTCTCAGAGGAAGGGGCAGGAAACCGTACAGAAGGGAGCCTGGGACTGCCTGTGCCAGGGGAGTCACCCAAACCCCATTAATGAAGGCTAGCCCCATGCCCTAAAGCAGGAGAGTTTTTCCCCTCCAATATAACTGAGTCTTTTGCTCTTCACACACATCCTGAACCCCACCAAGCTCTGGACCTCACCGATACCTTCTGGCAGGAAAGCCTTTGGCCTCTGCCCTTCACTGATGAGGCTGCTGTAGGATCCCTATGGGGGATGGGCAGGGAGCATTGCAGGAGTCCAGTTCAGTTAAAGCAGCTAGAACTGCAGGGATAAGGAGGCAGGGGGTGGCAGGTGAGGTGTCAGAGACCTGTTTCCTAGGACCTCTGAACAGGTTACACTGCTCTGGAGCTGTCTGAGCTGGTCCAGTCGGGGCAAACCTGCACTAACACAGGAATCATTGCTCCATACCTTAAAAATGCCAGCAATGGAGAGAGTGAGGCTGGAGGTTCTGGAAACCAAGAGGAACTCGGAGAAGCCCAGGCCGAAAGCAAGAAATCCCCCTAAGGAGAGCTTCCCCACCACACTGAACAACAGCCCTGCCTCATGGAAACGGAACAACTTCTCCGACGTAGATAGGGGCAACCCTGAAATCAAGAGAAGGGGAGCAGGGAAGGAGAGACTGTCACAGGCAATAATGGAGCACTTTCCCTACTGACCAGTAGGGGCGTGAGTGCCATCCTCTGAACCTCTCTGCCCCATACCAGGAGAGGTGCTGTCGCTTGTACCCCCCACACCAGGAGGTGTGCTGACCCAGTACTCAACACTTCGCCAGCACAGGGGTTGCCTTAGCCCCTTGGGTTCCTGGGCCCGCAGGTCCCTACCATGACACACATTGCAACCACATGCAGCATCTTTGGGGACCCTCTTGTATATTATGCTTACAACTGGAAAATCTCAAAAGGCCATTATATTGAGATGGGCCAGACAGTATGAGCTGCAGAGTATTCATAATCCTTTGTATCAATCCCGGTGATCTATACAATAACTCCTCACTTAAAGTCGTCCCCAGTTAACGTTGTTTCGATGTTAAGTTGCTGATCAATTAGGGAACATGCTCGTTTAAAGTTGTGAAATGCTCCCTTCTAACGTTGGCAGCCGCCTGTTTTGTCTACTGCTTGCAGGAAGAGCAGCCCCTTGCAGCTAGCTGGTGGGTGGTTGGAACCAGGGTGGACCAGCAGACCCCCCCAACCCCCATCAGCTTCCCCTATCAGCTCCCCACTCCCCTAAGTTCACTGTGCAGCAACTGCCTGCAGTTCAGCTGTGTCCCTCCCCCTGCCATGTGCTGCTCCTGCCCTCTGCCTTGCAGCTGCTCCAAGAGACTCCTGCTTGCTGTACGGGGAGAGGGGAGAAGAGGAGGGCTAATGTCAGGGTGTCTCCCCCCTGCTCCTGCACCCCGCTTACCCCATCTTCCATAGAGCAGGGGGGACACACGAGGAGGGAGCATCTAGGCAGTAGCTGTGGTCTCAGCAAGCTGATTTAATTAACAAGGCCGTGTACTTAAGCCTGGGGCAGCTACTTAAAGGGGAAATGTGCATTTTTTCTTTCACACACAGGGTGTGTCTCTCTGTCTTCCCTCCCTCCTTTCCTGCTGCCTCCTAGAGTGTTGTGAGAGTTAACCCTTGAGGGCTCAGTCAATTGCAAGTTCATTTAGCAGTAAGGCATTCCCTGGAAAATATCCCACCCTCTGACCAAGCTTCACAATCATCATCACTGTGTACCAGTATTAAATTGTTTGTGTAAAACTTACATTGTGTGTGTGTGTGTGTGTGTGTGTGT
>NW_020675190.1:0-3688 GCF_002925995.2 Terrapene triunguis
TTATTGAAAAGAAACATAACTGCTTGGGAATCAGAAAGGGCAAGGGGGTGGAGTGGGGAACGGTACAATCACAGATTCGCGTATGTCCTGTCTGGTGTGCTGTGCAGTGAATGCTGCACTTCAGGATAGCTATACTGTATGGTGATGGGGGTTGAGAGCAGAGGGTAAGGGTCGTGGTTTTCAGGGCTGGGTGGTGAAGATACTGGTGTTGGAGGCAGCTGGTGGTGTGAAGAACCCGGAAGTTGGGGGCAAATGAATATAGGGATTAAGTGGGGGACCAGATACTGGTGGGGAGCACGGGGGAGAGAATGTGTGTGGTGTTGCTGCCTGTTCTGTCTAGATTGGGAAGGAGATACAGAGGGATAGAATGGCCACTCCACACATCCCTAGGAAGAGAAGAAAGCAAGCGGATTTTCTGCCAAGTGGTGAACAGAAAGGCCTTCATTTTCTGTGTGTGTTTAAGGTTACATTTTGAACCCAAGATGATCACACACAAAATAGGAGTAGCAGCTTCCCCCCCATGTGTGGAAAATATCAGAAGGCAAACAGAAAATAATAGCATTTATTATTGGGGGTATCTTTTAATCTTATGGGTTTTTTTTAATCAATTTCATGATGGGGAGGAGTGACTAAGGGTTTATTTATTTATTTATTTATTAAATACATGGGGTTGTCAATACTGGGCGTACAAATCCTCAGCTATGAATGTTGCTGTTGGACCTTTAAATAGATATAGTCATATAAATAAACCAGTATCTTTAAGGAGGAAGATTCAGTTCTGAGAGGAAAATGCAGACTTGAGTAAGATCAGTGTGGGGAAGCTATAAACATTTTAATAGACTTCCCTTCCCCCCCACTATCTGGGTTGTGAGAGAGGCTGTGGAAATGATAATTGAAACAAATGTTCATTGTGGAGTGGAGTTGGCTCTGGCCTAGAGAGGCAGGCACTGTTGTGTGAGGGCTCTGTTGCATTTTTGACCGTATGGTCTCTCTCACATTCCTTCGGATGCCCTTGATACTACGATATGCTGCATTTTTCATACATGAAGAGTCTCTAAACTTTGGGACAAATTCTGTGCTCAGATATTTGAGCACAGTTCCACTGATGTACACCGTAGTGTGCTTGAGCGTACACTTGGGCATGCTGAATGGGATTTCTGGGAGCAGCTCTTTAAAGTACAGAAGTATGCAGAGTGCACACATTTTTCATCATCTTACATTTTGCACCTTGGTACTGCAGCTGGTTGTTTTGGCTGGCACTGGCCCTGCATATAGGGCTTTGGAACTTTTAAGAGGATTATTTGTAACCTATTGATCATATCAGAAAATGCCAGACCCTTTTTGAAGGGAAAAATAGGTTAATTTGATTTTATCCAAAGTAAATAAAGCCCACCAAAGCCAATTTTTAGACTGCATAACCCAACTATCCAGCTCAGAATTCAAGCAGCTCTGAACTCTTACTTATACTGACTGCCAAGATACATTTGTTGTAAGTGTCAGCAGGTCTCAACCAGTTCTCTTATGAGTTAGCTTGTTGGTTTGTTTTAAAGTGTATTTTTAAAAAAGACATCCAGGTGAGCAGCAGGTTTGCATGACATTCTTAGAAGGCTGGAGAATGACTGGAGAATTGCTAACATAGTTCCTATTTTTAAGAAAGGAAAAAAAAGTAATCCGGGTAACTACAGGCCTGTTAGTTTGACATCTGTAGTATGCAAGGTCTTGGAAAAAATTTTGAAGGAGAAAGTAGTTAAGGACATTGAGGTCAATGGTAATTGGGACAGAATACAACATGGTTTTACAAAAGGTAGATCATGCCGAACCAACCTGACCTCCTTCTTTGAGAAGGTAACAGATTTCTTAGACAAAGGAAACACAGTGGATCTAATTTACCTCGATTTCAGTAAGGCATTTGATATGGTTCCACATGGGGAATTATTATCTAAATTGGAAAAGATGGGGATCAATATGGAAATTGAAAGATGGATAAGGAACTGGTTAAAGGGGAGACTACAACGGGTCAGACTGAAAGGTGAACTGTCAGGCTAGAGGGAGGTTACTAGTGGAGTTCCTCAGGGATCAGTTTTGGGACCAATTTTATTTAATCTTTTTGGCACAAAAAGTGGGAATGTGCTAATAAAGTTGCAGATGACACAAAGCTGGAAGGTATTGCCAATACAGAGAAGGACCGGGATATCATACAGGAAGTTCTGGATGACCTTGTGAACTGGAGGAATAGTAATAGGATGAAATTTAATAGTGAAAAGTGCAAGGTCATGCATTTAGGGATTCATAACAAGAATTTTTGTAATGAGCTGGGGACATATCAGTTGGAAGTAACAGAGGAGGATAAGGACCTCGGAGTATTGGTTGATCACAGGATGACTATGAGCCGCCAATGTGATATGACCGTGAAAAAAGCTAATGCGGTCTTGGGATGCATCAGGCGAGGTATTTCCAGCAGAGATAAGGAGGTGTTAGTACCGTTATACAAGGCACTGGTGAGACCTCATCTGGAATACTGTGTGCAATTCTGGTCTCCCATGTTTAAGAAGGATGAATTCAACTGGAACAGGTACAGAGGAGGGCTACTAGGATGAGCCGAGGAATGGAAAACATGTCTTATGAAAGGAGACTCAAAGAGCTTGGCTTGTTTAGCCTAACCAAAAGAAGGCTGAGGGGAGATATGATTGCTCTCTATAAATATATCAGAGGGATAAATACCAGGGAGGGAGAGGAATTATTTAAGCTCAGTACCAATGTGGACACAAGAACAAATGGATAAAAACTGGCCATCAGGAAGTTTTGACTTCAAATTAGATGAAGGTTTCTAACGATCAGAGGAGTGAAGTTCTGGAACAGCCTTCCAAGGGGAGCAGTGGAGGCAAAAGAAATATCTGGCTTCAAGACTAAGCTTGATAAGTTTATGGAGGGGATGGTATGATGAGATTTTGGCAATTAATTGATCTTTGATTATTAGCGGTAAATATGCCCAATGGCCTGTGATGGGATGTTAGATGGGTTGAGATCTGAGTAACTACAGATAATTCTTTCCTGGGTGTCTGGCTGGTGAATCTTGCCCACATGCTCAGGGTTTAGCTGATCGCCATATTTGGGGTCAGGAAGGAATTTTTCTCCAGGGCAGATTGGCAGAGGCCCTGGAGGTTTTTTGCCTTCCTCTTCAGCGTGGGGCACGGGTCACTTGCTGGAGGATTCTCTGCACCTTGAAGTCTTTAAACCACGATTTTAGGACTTCAGTAGCTCAGACATAGGTTAGGGGCTTGATACAGGAGTGGGTGGGTGAGATTCTGTGGCCTGTGTTGTGCAGGAGGTCAGACTAGACGATCATAATGGTCCCTTCTGACCTTAAAGTCTGTGATTCTATGAGAAGCAATCCAATTGCTTGAGAAGTTCACAATAAAGGTAAGATTCTGCAGTGAGATGAATATTTCCCACAGATTTTATTTATCTTCTTGTATAATGATCAGTAAAAAGAGAAGAGGAATTGTGTGGAAGTTTCATGGCAGGTTATTATCTAACCCTCACTTTTTACAGGTTTCAGAGTAGCAGCCGTGTTAGTCTGTATCTGTAAAAACGAACAGGAGTACTTGTGGCACCTTAGAGACTAGCAAATTTATTAGAGCATAAGCTTTCGTGGGCTACAACCCACTTCTTCGGAAGTGGGTTGTAG
>NW_020675191.1:0-5979 GCF_002925995.2 Terrapene triunguis
CCCCCCCCCGGCGGCCAGAGCGCCGCGCTGCCGCCCCCCTCCAGGTGCCGCCCCAAGTACCAGCTTGGGTGCTTGGTGCCTGGAGCCGGCCCTGCTTGGAAGGGATCTCAGGAGCTCATCTAGTCCAACCCCCTGCTCAAAGCCCTAAAGGCTCAGGCTCAAAGAGGCACATAAGAACAAAATATCATGTATTAATTAAAGTTTCTTGACCTCAGGGTGTATAACTCATGTTTTTAGAATTCTTGTGGTTGTCAAGCCCTCTTGGGGTTGTAGATGTGTGCTCATTATGTTTTGAAGGCCAAAACTATAAATGGGTTTAACAAAGAATTAGATCAGTCCCTCAGGCTAGGTGCATCAGCTATTAGCCAAGAGAACCAGGAATGCATCCCCATGCTCTGGGTGTCCCTAAACCTCTGACTGCCAGGATGGGTCACTCAGTGATCGCCTGTTTTGTTCATTCCCTCAGAAGCACCTGGCACTGGCCGCTGTCAGAAGACAGGATCCTGTACTAGATGGACTATTCGTCTGACCCACTACAGCAGTTCTAATGTTCAGCAAAAATTACAATCGATTTTTGCCTTTGAGAACTATGTTACATGAGAGAGTATACGGCCGTTATTGAATATTTGTGGATCAAGTTCTACACACAAGCAATGGCATGTGGAAAAAAATTAAGGGCTGGATTGAGAGGCAAAATAGCAGTTGCAAAAGGCAAACACCATTTGTGGATTGAATAAAAAAAATTTTTTGAGACCAGCCCAGAAATTCAGTCAGGCTGGAAGTCAGATGATCCAGCAGAATCAACATCTGCTCTAAAAATAAGAAGAAAAAGTTAGAATTAAAAATTCAAATTAGAAATCACAGTAAAAAAAACAGAGCAAGTGCAATACCAGAAACACAGATGTCATTGCTAAAACTAGCACGTACTTACTGCTGCATATTTTCAAGGAGGACTTGTTGGTAAAATATAAATTCAATAGCACAATGACCTGCATCTGCACAATAACAAAGCTAAATGATGAAGTGATAAAAGTAATTCAGGGAATCCCAGCAGCAGATAAGACAAATTGGTGAACTGCTAGGAGACTTTATGCAGCCAGATACACTGGTAAGGGATTCTTTGGTTCTATAAAGGATTTCACTGAATGAAGTATCAGGGGGTAGCCGTGTTAGTCTGGATCTGTAAAAAGCGACAAAATAGGTGGCACCTTATAGACTAACAGATGGATTGCAGCATAAGCTTTCGTGGGTGAATGCCCACTTCATCATCTGACGAAGTGAGTATTCACCCACGAAAGCTTATGTTCCAATATCACTGAATCAAGTCTCCTACAGCACCCCCATCTCTGCTCCTCCTCCTGCCTCTGTGTGTCCCAGAGCCGCTGCAGAGACTGACTCACACCCAGGCTCTCGCTCCTATTAGCACTCGCAGGGGCCAGTCCAGCTACGGGAGAGTGAGCGCCCCTGGGAGCAGGGAAGTGACCAAGTCTCCTTGCCAGAGGGTTGGGGAAGGGGGAAGAAAGGGAGAGTGAAGAGACTGAAAGGAGATAAGGAGAAATGTGGGGAAAGCAGCCCCCAGCTCTTTTCTCCTGCATCACCCCTGAGTAGATTGCTCCTGAGCTCTGGGTAAATATCCCCCCGTGTCCAGGGTCTCCCAGATCCCCCTGCCTCCCCAGGGAATGCACATAGGGGTCTCCTTCCTCCCAGGCGTGATTACAAGCAGCTGTAGGTGTCACCCTTATGCCAGGATTTGAGAAAGACAGCAAAGCTTGGGAACATGCGTCTGTATATACAGTCCAGTGTGACAATCCCCGCTCCAGGAGGTGTTTGTTCTCTACTCCTGCTGGATGGGCACAGAATGGGGCAGCAAAAGGCTTGTGTAAGTTTCTGGTGCTGCACGTTCCTTAACTTAGGACAGTATGAAATGAAGAAAATGGAGATTGAATTAAAGGGAAATATACAAATAAAAGTTCCAGCCCCTGTTGCTTATTGAAAGAAATGACTCAATAGCCCAGTTACATGTTTTATTAACACGGACAAATAAATCCAAGCGCACACATCACCAAGGCTAAATGACTATAGACACCACTCAGCTAAGCGTTAAACAATACAGTGGCAAAGTTCAGGTCAAATCAGTAAATCAATGAGTTAACAAGGATATTGCATTGGAATCAAGTCATCAATTTAGTCAAACCATCAGATGAATACAGCAGAAAATCAACACTTATAAATCCTAAAAGAGCAACCCAAGAAGGCAGGTGCATCTTTAGTGATGCTGAAACCCCAATCAGAGATTTTTCCCCAGGCAGTGCAACCCAGATTTAGCCAGCTGAATATTTCAATACCGAAACCAAATTATTGCTTACATTTAGCCTACAACCTCAAAGCTAATTACAGTTTTCTCCTTAGATTTCACTATTGTGTAGCTAATACTTCTCCTCGCCCTCTCGCCCCAGAACACATACAGACCTTAGAGAGACAGTAGTAAAAGTTCAAACAGCTCTCGCTGAACAATACATATCTGACAGCTCAATGCCTTGCAATGCTTCCATAGGTGAGGAGCATGCATTCAGCCATTTCATAGGGCAGAGTTTTAAGGCTATTTAGATTTGGGGAACTATTCTTCCTAGCATCTTCCCTTTGTAGATTTCAGAGGCGTTCACACACTCACACCCACTAAGCCGCACGGTTACACCCCAATCTAATAGAAAGGCTGGGAGGTCTCCAAGTTCCTAAAAAGAAAGACAAAAAATAGAAAAAGGCACAAAACATTTCTAAGATTATAAGGGGCTGGATCTCTGCACCTCTCGGTCTTTGGATTCACCTGGAGTAGGAACTGTAGCTGCAGTTTAGGAACCAGGTAATGGCATAGATGGTCCAGCACTTTGGGCTAGCAGGGTTTGCAGGTACAGGGAGACTAGTGAAGGCTGCATAGCCTGTCGACCTTGTGCTTCATTCCCCAGAGGGGATCGGTCCTGGGATCCTGGCAGTCAGTCTCTCTGCGGCTATGTCTACACTGGCAGATTTACAGCGCCACTCAGAGAGTGCTGAAGGGAAACCGCTATGGTGTGTTCACACTGTCAGCTGCCTGCTGAACTTACAGTGGTACTCGGAGCGGTGGACTCTGGGCAGCTATTGCACTGAGCACCTCTTTCTCCTCTGCCACTAACAGTTGTGGGAAGGTGGGAGAGAGGTTGATGAGATAACGTGATTTTAGTCAATAAGTCAATAACGTGCCATCGCTGGTAATTAGTATCAATGGTCAATGTGGGTCTGGCTGGAGAATCTTGCCCGCATGCTTGGGGTTCTGCTGATCGCCATATTTGGGGTCGGGAAGGAATTTTCCTCCAGGGTAGATTGGCAAAGGCCCTGGAGGTTTTTTGCCTTCCTCCGCAGCATGGGGCAGGGGTCGCTTGCTGGAGGATTCTCTGTGACTTGAAGTCTTTAAATCATGATTTGGGGACTTCAACAGCTGAGTCAAGGGAGAGAATTATTCCAGGAGTGGGTGGGTCAGATTTTGTGGCCTGCATCATGCGGGAGGTCAGACTAGATGATCATAATGGTCCCTTCTGACCTTAAAGTCTATGAGTCTATGAGGTGTTTCCTGAGCCCAAAAGCGGCATTCCACTGTGGTCAGCACCGCCGTGAATGCCCTGTCATGCATTGCTTCTCATCTCAGCAATCCCTGTGCTTCTGTCCCCATTTGGCGCCATCTTTCAATGATTTGTGTACTACATGCTCTGCCTATTCGGTCTCTAGGAATGGATCCCGCACTTACTAACACGTCACGAGTGGCAGTGGAGTTATTCCTTAAAGTACAAAGGCAAGAGGAGTTCGACATTGATCTCACCACACGCAGTAGCTATGACACGAGATTGCTTGTGGCATTCACGGAGGTGCTGACCACAGTGGAACGCCGTTTTGGGGCTCAGAAAACAAGCACCAAGTGGTGGGATCACACTATGATGCACGTCTGGGATGACGAGCAGTGGCTGCAGAGCTTTCGGATGAGGAAAGCCACATTCATGGGACTATGTGATGAGCTCGCCCCAGCCCTGCAGTGCAAGGACACGAGAATGAGAGCTGCCCTGTCATTGGAGAAGCATGTGGCAATTGCACTGTGGAAGCTGGCTACTCCAGACTGCTACCAATCTGTCGCTAACCAGTTTGGAGTGGGAAAGTCGACCGTTGGACCCCTGTTGATAAGTGTACAGGGTCATTAATTGCATCCTGCTCTGAAAGACTGAGACTCTGGGCAACGTGTGTGACATTGTGGATGGCTTTGCACAAATGGGCTTCCCTAACTGCGGCGGGGGATAGATGGCACGCATATTCCAATTCTGGCACCTGACTACCTAGCCACCGAGTACATTAATGACAAGGGGTATTTTTCTATGGTTCTACAGGCACTTGTGGATGACTGTGGGCGTTTCACAGACATTAACAGACTGATCTGGAAAGGTGCATGCTGCACACATCTTTCAGAACACTGGCCTATTCAGGAAGCTGAAAGCAGGGACTTTCTTCCCTGACCAGAAGATCACTTTAGGAGAAGTCGAAATGCCCATTGTGATCCTGGGAGACCCTACTTACCCCTTAATGCCGTGGCTTATGAAGCCATACATGGGGTATCTTGACAGCAGCAAGGAGTTTGTTCAACAACAGGCTGAGCAAGTGCAGAATGACAGTTGAGTGAGCTTTTGGCCGTTTAAAGGCCCGCTGGCGCTGCCTATGTGGAAGGCTGGACCTGGCCGATGACAATATTCCTATGCTTATAGCCGCATGCTGTACGCCCCATAATATCTGTGGAGGGAAGGGTGAAAGCTTCATTTAGGGTTGGACCGCTGAGGCTCAGCACCCAGAGGCTGAATTTGAACAGCCAGAGACCAGAGCTATTAGAGGGGTGACGTGTGGGGCCATAAGGATCAGGGATGCCTCGAGGCAGAGATTTGAAGCTAAAAGCCACTAATATTTGTTGCTATTCACAGGAGTTCAGTGCAGTGCTTGTAATGCTAGGAGGTGATTGTGATTGCTGCAGACGATGCACTATGAAGGTTTAAGAAAATTGCGTGTTGCTTTGCAAGGCTCTGTTTGCTTTCCATTAATGGAATAAAGATTGCTTTCAAACCAAAACTATTCCTTTATTAAAAAACAACAACCGGAGGAGAGAGACCAAAAAAACCCCACATCAGCACTGTGGGGGATGGGGGGAAGGGAGAGGCACATGAGGAGGTGGGGTCCCGGGACAGTTAAAGATTTGTGTATGTCCAGGTATCATATCCAACGTTATCCGTTAGAGTACAGTGCACCAGGTACTATACTTCAGCAGGAATAAAAGTACAGAGGGACAGGTGTTGAGTGCACTGGGTACCGGGCGTCCGCAGGGCTGGACTGTGATGGGGCAGGAGTGGAATGCAGCGAGTACAGACTGGAGCCAGGAGGTGGATAAGAGTGTGTTGGTGGTGTCAGGGGGATGCATTGGAAAGAGTTTTGCGACAGCAGATGCAGGGGAGGGTGGTCACGGAGCTGCTCGGTTTGCAGTGCTAGTAGCACCTGGAGCGTGTCCACTTGGCAGTCCATAACATTTAAGAGCCACTCTGTGGCTTCATTCTGACAGACCGTGTTCTCCTTTCGGTCCCTCTTCTCACTGTCCGGCCACTCCTGCAATTCTTGCTTTTTGGCCACGGAGTGCATCATGACCTCATGCAGAAAGTTCTCTTTAGTTCTTCATGGCCGCTTTCTAATTCTGTGCAGCCGTTCAGCCGGCGATAACCAAGAGGGAGGCTGGGCTCCCAAGAGCATCTCTCTGAAGCCAAAATGCAACATTTTACAGAAGCAGTATTGTTTGCAACACAGAGACCATTGAAACAGTGATTTAAAACACAGCTACTGTTCACATACCTATCACTAACTGGCTAAACCCAGGCAGGCACACAAGACCCCCAAAATGGTAACAGCAGGGGCAGGGGAAATCACTGT
>NW_020675192.1:0-1663 GCF_002925995.2 Terrapene triunguis
AAATTTGTTAGTCTCTAAGGTGCCACAAGTACTCCTCGTTGTTTTTATCGTGAGAGAAGTTATTTTTGCTGGATTTTTCACCCAGGAGTTACTGGAAATCCTGTAATAGGGCTACTGGTGGTAATATTTCTATTACAAAGCGGTTCAGATGAGCATCCAAACCTTTACAGCTAGTCTTGTAGCTACATTTGCCCCCTTGTAAAAAAGGCAGTGGGTTTAAAGAGGAAGAAAAGCAACACAGAAAAACCAGGGTGATGTCCTGTCAAAATGTGAGAATTCTGAAAAACGTGAAGACCTCAGCAGGCGCAAGGATATTTCAAACAAGGGGACACACTCTCCCCTGGTGTTTAGAAGCTTGCAAGGGTCTCAGATTAGCAAGTGAAGTTACAGCTTGTGGGTCATTCTGTTTTGGCATGAATCTCACATTGCCTTCAGTGGGAATACACACATAGAACATGTGGCCCTTTATCTCCACGCAGGACAGAGTATGCTGTCCTTAACCTTCAACTGCATTGCTTTTGCTGCTTCTGATGTTACTCACACACGGTCTGGGATGTGTCGTCGAGAGACCATCAGCTAGCCAAAGCTCAAGCAGAAGGTGTTATTCTTTCAGATGAGAAGTGCAAGTATCATACATAGTATGTTCCCCTAAGATGGTTAAAGCCAAAGGTGTAGATTATCCAGCAGGGACAGAGGTGGGGGAGAGAAACTGTAAAATATTGGGGAAAAACCAAACAATTGCACAGTTCCCAAGCCAGATAAGGTAGGTGACATACATGCACTGTAACAGGACGTAAACAAGGTTTCAGGGGTCATGCTGCTGGCAAGGCACTAGTCAGTGCTCCTCTTTCAAAGCTTAGTATGCCAATGAGAAAGTTATTTTAATCTGGAAACAAATTCAGGAAAGCTGTGAGGAGGGTACTCGACAAGCTTACTGTACGTGAGAGGACTCCAGTGATTTCAGGCTCCAAGACTCTGTGCAAAGCCTCCGGGACAGGAGGCACCAGTGGAGGTGGCGGTGAGAATGATGGCAGTTTCGGGCAAACTGGGGGCAAGATGCCAGGTGAGGAGGGCAGATGGTGATGGTGGGGACCCCTCTGGAGGTGAGGGGGAATGAAATCGTCTAGTGTCGGAAAAGTCAGAGGTGAGCCAGTAGGAACAGTCTCAGGGAACGTGGCACCTTGCCCCAAAGGTACCAAAGGCGGTGGCGGAGTGCTGGAGCTGCCTTCTTGCTCTCTGTCTGTGTTAACCTGGAGGAATGGGACTACTATAATCTCAGGCTGAGCTGTGGTGGTAGAAATGGCATCCTGTGGGAAATAAGGTGGGGTTACGCAAAGGGGCAATCCATCCTTCATGGGTGCACATCCCAGTACTGCCTGGGTAGTGACAGGCTGGCATGCATCCAAGCCATTGGACGTTCCTTTCTCAGAGCAAGCTATGCCCTTAGGGATGTTCTGCTTAGCAGCCAAAGGCTCCATGAACACACTGGATAAGGCATACCAGTTTTCCACCCGTCCTTTAATTTTCGATCGAACCACAAAGCAGTTCATCTGCATTGCAGCACTTGCTACGATTACACCTACCTAAACAGGAATATTTCCCATAGCTGATCCCCCCCCCCCCACCCCGAACTGATTTTAGCCTGCAAATAACACGCACACAC
>NW_020675193.1:0-1233 GCF_002925995.2 Terrapene triunguis
CTCCGTCGGTCAGTCTCCCATCCCCCAATGCAGACTATGCTAGCCACACTCCCCTGTCAGCATTGAAAGCCCACAGTAAGAACAGTCCCAGTTCGTCACACTTGGCAAATAACCAGAAACTCAAACTGAGCCTAGCATACTAGATAAGAGGTGGGCAAACTATGGCCCGCAGGCCACATCCGGCCCGCGGGACCCTCCTGCACGGCCCCTGAGCTCCTGGCCCGGGAGGCTAGCCCCTGGTCCCTCCCCTCCTGTTCCCCCTCCGTGGCAGCCACAGCTTGCCCCGCCACCGGCACAATGCTCTGGGCAGTGGGGCTGCGAGCTTCTGGGGCAGCGCCACTGCAGAGCCCAGCCTGACCCGGTGCTCTGTGCTGCGCAGTGTGTGGCTGTAGTGCTGCCAGCCACCGGTGCTCCAGGCATGGTAAGGGGGCAGGTAAGGGGGGTGGATAGAGGGCAGGGGAGTTAGGGGTGCTGGTCAGGGGGCAGAGGTGTGGATAGGGGTCAGGGAGGTCAGCAGGGCCGCTCAGAGGGCGGGGCAAGTGGGGCAATTTGCCCCGGGCCCTGCAGGAGCCCCCACAAGAATATAGTATTCTATAGTATTGCAACTTAATTTTATGGAAGGGGCCCTCGAAATTGCTTTGCCCTAGGCCTCCTGAATCCTAACCGGCCCTCCATACAATTTCCAAAACCCGATGCGACGCTCAGGCCAAAATGTTTTCCCGCCCCTTTACTAGCTGCATAGAATTTGAATTAGCAGTTTCTCACCCTGACTGATGATTGAAGCAGTCCACCAGCACATCCCCCAGTTCAGTCTTTGTTCCTCAGGTGCTTCCAGGAGTTCTCTTGTCTGGGGAACGAGGCCAAGAGATGATGTCACACCCCACCTCATGTAGCTTTTCCAGATGGTGGGAACCCTTTGTTCCAAATTCAGTTCCCAGTCCCCTTTCTGGAAAAATACAGGTACCAAAATGGAGTTCAGTGTCATGTGGTCTGGTCACATGCCCTAGCATGCCCTGCTGTAGCCATGACTCATAGGCTGGCTGACACATTCACAGGGAGGCTAAGCTCTTCCACGGTCCATTGTCTTTGGTGGTGAGCCATCAGCACTGTCTGGCTTCTTCACTGTTGTACCTGAAAGGCTAGTTGTGGGTGTTACCCAGAGTAAGCACATTTGAAATACAGATACATAGTCAATATCCATAACTTCAGATACAAACATGATCCATGCACACA
>NW_020675194.1:0-1399 GCF_002925995.2 Terrapene triunguis
GACTTTTAAAACATAGCAGAGCTTATTAGTCAACTGAGCATTGGAAAATCCTTAGATTAGGACAGAGAAGCAAAGAAGACAATATAGTCCATATTGGCCAATGCCCTGGAGCCCTGCTGCTGTAGAAAACGCTTTGGTTTCCTTTCACTGTGACTCTCCATTTGTCTTCGCTCCGGCAGAGCTTCCTGCGTCTGCGAGCCCAGTTCTTCCTGCTCCCAAAAACGTAACGAGTCCATGTATGCTTCACTCAGCCAAGCAGATATCTTCCCATGGCCAGGTAATAATTATTCCCTTGTCTCTGTCTGGTATTCCATTGATGTAGGTTGGTCCCAGCCAGTCCTTAATGATCCATTCATATCACCCCATGACAGCTACATGACAAAACACCTCACGTCTCCTGCTCTTTATAATCATAGCAATACAAATCACAGAAGGAAACTGAGTTGTGTATTGGCATCATACAAGTATCACCAAAATTCCCACCTCTATCTCTCTCACACACACACACACACACACAGCTCACATCCCTTGGAGACAGAGCAAAGCTCAGGAACTGGACGTTAGTCCAGTGAACACAATGGAGGACAAGCTGCAATCCTCACACCTTAGTCAAAAAGGAGAGGCATGTGGGTCCCCACCCATAGAGAGGGGCTGGCTAGAGGCCTGATACAGGAGAGCACATTCCTTGAGCAGACCGTGGAGGCAGGTCAAAGGCTTAGCTATCCCAGAACTGTGACATCGCAAAAGCACATTTTGGGGAATTAGGAAATCTAGTGACGCAGGTGTAATGGGAGGGAGAATTAAACTCCCCCAGCGTGTGAAGAAGGCTGGGGAATTAAACACTAAAATTCAGGAGCAACAGCCTCTAATTCTTACGTTCTCCTTTTCTGTAAGTAACAAGAACTGGGCCACGCAACCTAGGAGGGACAGGCTCAAAGATCCAAGGAGCCTGGAGGGAAGACAGCTTCTGGCTGCTGCAGATGCTGCTCTCACTCCTGCTGACCCCGACCTGATTTTATGATCTATGACCTAGTCTCATGTCTTGTGGGCAATTTGATAATGACATTTTACCTCTAGCGTGTATAAGAGTATTGCTTATTAGCTTGGAACATGCATGGAGGGACAAGGAGGTGATCATATATAAATGGGTTATTAAGGGCAGGGACTACACTACAGCCGGGATCAAAGCTCTGAGATCCATCCACCGGTGGTCGATGTAGCGGGTCTAGTAAAGACTCACCAAATTGACTACAGATCTCTCTGCAGTCAAACCCTGTACTCTACCCTGACGAGAAGAGAAAGGTAAGTAGACCCTGTCGTAACTCTACCTAAGGTAAATCGACTCCAGCTACGTTATTCATGTAGCTGGAGTTGTGCAGCATAGGTTGACTTATCGCAG
>NW_020675195.1:0-1262 GCF_002925995.2 Terrapene triunguis
ACACAACAAATCATCCCCCTGCCCTGCGGCCTGGTCTCCCAGAGGAGCCCAGAGGGCAAGTATCTCCTCTGTGCTGTGGTTCCCATCTTTAACTGCTGGGTGACAACCTCAGATTAGAGTTACCCACATGGAAGCCAGAGTGTGGCAATCAGAAATTCCCCTCTTAAAGGGTAAGTGCCCCAGAGACCCCGCCATAGGAGCCAACTTTCCCCGGCACCAGTGTGTGTTCATGCCCCCCCTATCCCCACCCCCACCCTGCCCCCATTCCAACCCCTTCTGCAAAGTGCCTGTCCCAACTCCGCCCCCTCCCTGCCCCTATTGGACCCCTTCCCCAAATCCCCGCCCCGGCCCTGCCTCTTCCCCGAGCGCGCCACATTCCCCGTCCTCCCCCCTCCCTCCTAGCCGTGCAAAACTGCTGTTTCATGGCACAAGCGCTGGGAGCTGGGGGAGAAAGCGGGCATGCGGTGTGCTCAGGGGACGAGGTGGAGGCAGAGCGGAGGCAGAGGTGAGCTGGGGCAGGGGGGCGGTGTTGGGAACTGCCAGTGAGTGGTAAGCATCCACCAATTTTTCCCCGTGGGTGCTCGAGGCACTGGAGTCGGTGTCTATGGACCCTGCCCCAGGGTTCCAGACCCCATGTCTCCAACCAGCAGGGTATGTGTCAACTGTGGGGCCACCTGGCAGTGTTACTCACCTGTGCCGGCCCTGAAGGGTATGTTGACATAGACGGGCCTGAAAGAGAGAGAACCAAACATCAGTGGTGGTGCAGGGTCTGCTGAGCAGGGCTGGGGTTCTGATCCCAGGGCAGGAAGATGTCGGGTCACTGGGAGAACGGCACTGGGGATAGTGTAGTTGGGTGCGGTGGTTGGGTCAAGGTTGCTATAGCTTTTGGTTTTTGCAGTCATCCATTCCCATTCATTCATTCATCTTTCTTTCTCATCCATCTCTTTGCAAACTCGGTCATTTTCTCCTTCCTTCCTTCAGTCTCTCTCTCTCTCTCTCAATCATCTCCTCTTTTTTTCTTTCATTCATTCTTTCTCATAATCACTTTTCTGTTCTCTTTGGTTCCCTCTTTCACACACCCCTTCTTTCTCTGTCTCCCAGTCATCTCTTCTACTTCCTTCCTTCATTGATTCATGCTCTCCTTTAGTCTCATTCTTTCGTTCTGTCTCCCATTCATCCTCTCTCTCATTCATCTCCTCTCAAACTCACTCATTCATTCCATGTTCTCTCTTTCATTTGTAGGTTTGGGAGCATTAGCTCTT
>NW_020675196.1:0-2854 GCF_002925995.2 Terrapene triunguis
GCAATAAGCACTTTGCAGAGTATGATAACCCTTTTCACAAGCATAGGGTTACAAATAAATGTGCAAAAGTCCACACTGATTCCTGTCCAGAAACTGGAATTCATAGGGGCTTGTCTTGACTGTTCAACAGCAACACCACCTCAGCAATGCGTCATCACACTCGTCAACTTAATTTCAATGGTGATGGACAGCCCACAAACATCTGCCAGAACATGTTTAAAATTACTGGGACATATGCCAGCAATGACATTTGTTGTCAAGAATGCCGAACTTCACATGAGATGCCTGCAAGCCTGGCTTTGAACAGCATATGTACCACCCAGGCACAGCCTAAGCAGACATCTTATAATGCCATGCAGGGTAAAAGACTCCCTAAAATGGTGGGCACAACCCAAGAACAACTGTACAGGAGTCCCAACAACACAGTCCAAGGCCCGATGGTAGAGGGGGGTTCCAGCCGCTCTACCTTTTCATAAATGTCATTGAGTCTGTGTCGTGGTACAGGTACCGCTCTTACAGCCTGTCTAGCAGGTTGTACAGTCTTAAGCGGGTGTAAGTGGTGGTGCAACCAGCTATGAAGACATTGGTATTGCCAGATACTGATACCAGTCTTTTGCATACTTCCAAGACATGCACATTGTCGATAAACTTGCAGGATGAAATCTTTTAATTGGGGGAAAACAGGTACTGAAAGAGTTCATCTGGGTCTCTCATCATGGTGATATTGGGTGGGTTTGTTCTTTGGCCGAATTTACCCACAGACAATTTAAAAACAGTTTAGCAATTTGGCACTTAGCAGGGTTAAACGTGATCTCGTGTTGGCGTAAGTGCACGCTTTCTTTCCTATAGAAATCATTAACATACTTATTTTGTTTTTCTTCGTCTGTACACCAGCTGGGATACCTGAACCCTCTTGTTTCTGACGGAGGTGTAATTTTATGTACTCCGAAAAGTGTTTGTCAGATTTTTCTTCAAAATGCCAGATTTAGTAGATTTTAGCCACCGTATACCCCTTCGCTACGGCCACATTTAATTCCACTGTGCACCAAGTCCCAGGATGTTCCCTCTCCTCCTCAGTATGGACGCACGTCTCCTGCTACTCAGTTTCCGCACAGGTTCGGCATAGGGGGAACATAAATTTGCCACCCACTCTGACAGGTAACAACGGGAAAGAGGGGCCTCTTGGGAGGTACACTATAAGTTTTGCAATTCCAAAATAATTTGTGAGGGGTCCACATTTGTTCTGAACACTATCAGGGTGTCCAATAGGGTATTCTTTGGTTTTGTTTATGAAAGGCTCCAGGCTGATCAAATCATACTAGTGGGGTTAGGTTTGTAATACAGGCAGATAGCGTTAGTCCTCCCCCCACAAAAGAGCATCTCTAGGCACCAGAGTCTGAGGCAACTGGGCTTTGTTTAAGAATCTGCAAGCTCCCTATTTGTCAAGGCTGCTTCCCCACTTTGAACTTTAGGGTACAAATGTGGGGACCTGCATGAAGACTTCTAAGCTTAACTACCAGCTTAGATCTGGTCCGCTGCCACTATTCCCAAAGCTAATTCCCTTCCCTGGGAAGCCTTGAGAAACCTTTCACCAGTTCCCTGGTGAATACAGATCCAAACCTCTTGGATCTTAAGACAAGGAGAAATTAATCATCCCCGTCCTTTCTCCCACCAACTCCTGGTGAATACAGATCCAACCCCCTTGGATCTAAAACAAGGAAAAATCAATCAGGTTCTTAAAAAGAAGGCTTTTAATTAAAGAAAAAGGTAAAAATCATCTCTGTAAAATCAGTATGGAAAATAACTTTACAGGGTAATCAAACTTAAAGAGCTCAGAGGACCTCCCTCTAGCCTCAGGTTCAAAGTACAGCAAACAAAGATAAACACTCTAGTAAAAGGTACATTTACAAGTTGAGAAAACAAAGATAAAACTAACACCCCTTTTCCTGGCTGTACTTACAAGTTTGAAATATGGAAGACTTGTTCAGAAAAATTTGGAGAGCCTGGATTGATGTCTGGTCCCTCTTAGTCCCAAGAGCGAACTCCCACCAAAACAAAGAGCACCAACAAAAGCCTTCCCCCCACCAAGTTTTGAAAGTATCTTGTCCCCTTATTGGTCCTTTGGGTCAGGTGTCAGCCAGGTTACCCGAGCTTCTTAACCCTTTACAGGTAAAAGGATTTTGGAGTCTCTGGCCAGGAGGGATTTTATAGTACTGTACACTGGAGAGCTGTTACCCTTCCCTTTATAGTTATGACAGCTTCTATCATTACTTCCCACTCGTGTTCCCAGAGGGTCCTGGCCAATCTTCCCTCCAATTTTTTCCATCTATGTGCGGAATGAATTTTGTTATGTGCACCGAGGTACTGTGCGGCTGTGCGCCACCAGTAGAAACAAAAAACCGAGATATAATATATATTTTTTAAAAGTGACTATAGGGATAATTACTCCAGCCAGGACAGGTTACGCATTTTAGAACTCACTGCTCAAAGAATTACATTTAAATGTAAGAGAGAAATAAATAATTATGAAATGCATTGACCAGCCAAAAACTGAAATAACTCACTTTGAAAGAATGAAATTACAGAGAATATATGTGCATTGCAGGAAGGACCAAGAAGTAACAACAAACAACAATAACACAAGCATGTGTTGGGAAGTGAGTGTGAAAGTCTGTGTGTGTGTTTCACTCAGAGACTGCGAGTGTGTGTGTGTACAGACAGACTGTGTGTGTTTGTATGTAGAGAAACTGTGTGCATCTGTTTAGAGACACAGACTCTGTGTGTATGTGTGTGAAAGAGAGAGAGACAGACAGACAGACGGACAGAGATTGTGTGTGCTGTGTGCTGGGGAAGT
>NW_020675197.1:0-10368 GCF_002925995.2 Terrapene triunguis
TGCTCTATATACTATACACTGAAATGTAAGGACAATATTTATATTCCAGTTGATTTATTTTAGAATTATATAGTAAAAATGAGAAAGTAAGCAAATTTTCAGTAATAGTGTTCTGACAGTTTTATATTTTATGTCTGATTTTGTAAGCAAGTAGTCTTTAAGTGAGGTGAAACTTGGGGGTACACAAGACAAATCAGACTCCTGAAAGGGATACAGTAGTCTGGAAAGGTTGAGAGCCACTGCCCCAGAGCTTGGGCTGCAGCCGGAGCCTGAACATTTACAATGTAATTAAACAGACCCTTAGCCTGAGCCCAGTGAGCTCGAGTGAGCTGGCATGGGCCAGCTGAGGTTGTCTGATTGCATTGTAGACATACCTTCAGGTTCTTGCTACAAGGCTAAAAATAGTAGCATAGACATTCCCACTCTGGCTGGAGCCTGGGCTCTGAAACCCACCAAAGCAGATTTGTCTGAGCCCAGTCTCCAGCCCAAGTGTGAACGTCTACAGCACTACATTTAGTCCCATAGTGCATGTCTGAGTCAATTGACCCAAGCTCTGACAGTCGTTGCTGTGAAGTTTTTAGTTTTGTTATTTTAGTGTTGATGTACCCTCAGCTGAGATCAGGCCCCATTGTGGTAGGCGTATGTTTCTAGAGACACACCTCACAGATCTGAGGAAGAGCTCTTGTCTTCATCACCAATAGAAGTTGGTCCTAAAAGATATTCCCTTACTCACCTTGTTTGTGTGTCTCTCTCACGTTCACACACAGTTATTACTAATTCATATTTTTTCATTCAGAATTTCAGACTCTTTATCCAGTGAATACAAGGGCCTTTGGCAAATTAAAAGAAATGTGGTTAATAAATAGCATTACTTTTGTCTGATGTACTGAATGCACTCTTACAATTTTTAACAAATGCTTCAAGGCATAGTCATCTTGATATGTCTGTTGAAATGATGAGAAGGGCTTATATTTTAGGCATTACACATTCACCATTCATTTGAATTTGCAAGTTTATTTGATAATCCAGGAATTTCAAATATGCACAGTATTGCTTGAATCTGAAGTTACACATGATGTGTTCTGCATGGGGTTGCATCATCATACTACCCAGGAATTGCAAAGAGGGCTGAGTGCAGAAGCCTGCTTATTAAGCAGTGTTTTTTGCAGAGAGCCTGTTTCACTGACACCTTGTGTACTGCACTGTCCAGCAGTTGATTGTCTATAAAGCCCTAAACAGGCCTTATCATTTAGAGAGATTACCTTTCTTCCTTTGTGATACCATGGAAGATGCATTTGTCAGAGGCTGTCAAGGTAGCTCCCTACTTTAACTGTGAGGGTGTTGGTGATAGCACATTCTCAATGAGATGTCATTGATTCAGTGGTTCTGAAAGTTGCTCGCTATCTTTGTTTGTCCAAACCCAGATCTGATGACCTTCAGCACATGCTGCAGGATTTGCACTCTCTCCTCGGCTTTTCTTGCCGGGAGAGGAGCATATGGGGAACGTGGAGGGTGAGAGGGAGGGACTTTAAAGGTGGCAGTATCCTTTATCTTGGTGAAATCTGAGAGTATAATCCTAAACTCAGCATGTGTAAGGGTGAGGCAAACATAGTCCTAAACCAACTTTACTATTCCTCCAGTCCTTTGGTTGCTGGGGACTGAACCAGCTCCCAGTGCAAGTGAGAGCAGCTATAGGGCACCACTGGCCTTCTTTCTTGGTAGCTTCTAGGGGCGCTGATTATATAAGGGCTTGGCTACACTTAAAATGTTACAGCAGCACAGCTGTGCCACAGTAGTTTTGCTTCAGTGTAGACACTGTATCCTCCGATGGGAGGGGTTCTCCGATCAGTGTAGGTAATCCATCTCCCCAAGAGGTGGTAGCTAGGTTGAAGAAGAATTTTTCTGTTGACCTAATGCTGTCTACACAGGCATTTAGATGGGCATAACAACTGCACTCAGGGATGTGGGTTTTTCACACCTCTGACCAACATAGTTTAACCACCCTAATTTTCTAGAATAGACCAGGCCTAACTCCCTGTTTGAATAAACTTTCCTGTATTATGAAATAAGAGTGTTCACACATGGAGATAATCAGGAATAGTTAATCTGCTTTAAATTCACACTTTACCTTATTCCAGATTGACTTTCACATGTAAATAAGCCCTAATATACGCTGTATGAAGACTTGATTTAATTATGGATTTCTACATAAAAGTGCATACTTGTTGGTTGTTATAACCTTAATACATATTATTCACACCTCAGAGATAGATGTAGGTTTCATTTTTAGAAAGTACACACTATACATTTTTAAAGTGATTTATTTTGAAAACTTTTCAGATTAGTTCTACAGCTATATCAGAAAATGAATGATTGTTTGGTTATTTCATTTACCAAAGGTAATTGAAGCAGATATTTATGAAGTCATTGGGAGGTGAACTATCTCCAATTCAACAGGTTAATCATTAATACTTGGAGGATTTTCTTGCCATGCTGTATTAGGAGGAGAACATCACCAGACAGATATTTAAATGGTTTTATTTAACTAAAACAACAACGCTATGTATTCTGGATGTTTTTCTTCAACAGCAAACATATAATATTTTAACAAAACAAGCATATGAATTTTTGAATTTAGTTAAACATTCAAGTTTTTTAAAATCAGGTTTTTGTTAAAATTGTTTTAAAGTAAAATAGTTAAATGAAATATTTAAAAAAAAAAAGACCCAAAATTAAATCGACTATATTAGCCTGGTCAACGTGAGGAATTTAAAATATTGGCTTCTGCAGCTAATTCAGTCGTCTTCACCTTCATTTTCCTGTTTGTTCATAATCTGGAAAAGAAAAACAAGCTTTCCTGCTTTTTCAGGTCCCTAACGATTTCTCAATTTGGAATGAATTAGTCCAAAGGAAGAAAATATTCTTTCTACACCAGCAGAAGAAGCTACTGCTGTTAAAAGTGAGATTATAACTTCACCAGTCTCTGAATCCAAGTGCTTAAGTGACTTCCACCATTTCACTGGTGTGACTTTCTTTAAAACATCATCAGCAAACATATATTTCTTGAATGATTCACCCTTAGCTCTGAAGTTTATTATAGTTGGCATTATGGAGGGATGATTGCTGGATGTCCATGTCATAGCCAACTCTTCTTCTTCTTCAGCAGTTAAGTTTGACCCTGGTACCGAGTATTGAGAATATTTGCAAGAAAATGAGCTGGAGATAGTGCTCGTCCCATTTGTTTTTTTTAATGCTTGTAATTTAACTCTGTCATTGCATATTTCTCTTTTTAAGATCTCAATCAGTTCCTTCCAAATTTCAACAGTGTCAGCAATAAAACAGCTATTTCCCTGAATTTTGTTCAAGGCTACAGAAATGGGCTTCAGGGTACTCTGCATGTGTTCAACATTTGTCTTAAGCCCAATGTTGAGAACTTTGGCTGTGACAGTGTCATCTATTTTTTCACGATTTTGTTCACAGACTGTCATCAGATTAGGCCAGTTCTTGATATAGTGCTCTGCCACTGGAAATTTTATTTGTATTGAGATGGTCCCAGTAATTAATAACCTAACCTGTACCATATTACAATATACCCCCCTATGCTATTAATGTTAATGCCTCTTGAAAGTACCTAAGAACAGTTAAATAACAGATGTAGTATGGTACTGTACCAAAGAGAGATGTACTAGGATATCTAATAACAATAATAAATGCCACATTAGGGACTGGGAAGTTTACCCTGCCCCTATCCAGCTTTCAGATCACTTTCATGTATCCAAATTGCTCAAAGGGGGCTGCTATTTGGCTAGCACAGCAAAGGGCACAGGTCTCTAGGAAGAAAAGAGGCTTATGGGATGGTGCAAATAGTGCAGCAGCAATTTGGAATATTCTTAAGGGCCAACAACATGATGAGAAATTAGGGCAACTAGAAAAGGCCACTGGTCTTATTACTGGAGCACAGCTGACCCAGGTGCAAGCTGGAGTTGGTGAATTACATGTTATTTCTGCCCTTAGTTCAGTGACTCAGGAGCTGTTGGCAGAGATGGTATTGAAGATCACTGAGGCAGGAAAGGAATTGCAGTGGGATCTGGCATGTTCAGAGATTCAGGATTTTCTGAATGACCAGCTGATGGCCATTCAGAGTGATCTCGAGCATGAGGTGTGGCCTATTGCCCTTACAGATACCTCAGGAATGCCATCTGATTTGTGGCCATGGAGACATACTTGGAGATTTTCAGGATGGAGTTGTATATACTCGCAATGCTCCTCCCAAGCATATGGGCCGGTAGGAGGGGTGTGGATTCCCACATACTGAATCCTGTCGGGTACATGGGGAGGATGCATGTGGGACTGGATTATTCACCGTGACATCTGGGAGATTAGACCACCTGGTATGCCTAGCCAAATTGTTGTTAGTGCTCCTGGAATAACACCTGATATTTGGATTGGAATAGGGACTCAGTGGACATTATGGCCCTTAGAACCCCTGCAGCTTCAGTGCATAAGGAAATTGAAGCAAGGGGAAGTTGTCACAGTGTTTGACAAAGTTTGTTGGGAAGGTATGGGACAAGGAACTACCCTGACAGGACAGTTGCTGTTCCAAGCTAATGATAGCTGTGTATATGTTAAAGCCACCACTTTGCTAGACATGTATTTTAATCTCACCACGGCCGCAGGAAATCACATTATTTATTGGCCAGCAGACAAAGCCCTACAATTAGACCTTAGGTATCAGATTTCTTTTAATTGGACCACTTTGATACCCAATCGGTTTCAAAATTTATGCTCACTCCTACCGGAGGTTCGGAAAATTTCTGACTTACAGGGTCAAATCCATGTGCTTCAGAATATATATCAAATTGAAAAACATGCTTTTCATACAGCCTATAGAGTGTCTACTTTGTGTACTAATTATGATGTAATGTGCTATGTAATTAAGGCAATGAAACAACCCCAGCATATTATTACAATGGGGACATTAATGCTTGTATTGCTTTTGTTTAGTCTAGGAATATGTTGTTGTTGTTGTTGTAAGGGATGTACTAACAAAAGTACCTTTCATGTTCACACTAATCATGCATTATCATCAAATCCAATTAAGACTTATAGGGTTGATTCTGATCCTCCTGAGCTAGAAACAGAAATACAAGGCTTGATGCAATTGGAGGTTTAAGAATGTTAGTTGTGCTAAAGGAAGCACAAAAGCGGGGAGTGTGGAAGCAGGGAAAGAAAGAGAGGGTTTAAGTGCAGCCATTTAAGTGTCCGAGACAGAGCAACTGTTCTGTCAAGTCTTAGCCTAATATCGCGAGACCTGTAGAAGCAGGGCTCACGTTAGAAGCGAGTGGAAAACAGCAGAATAGTCAGTGTGACCTAGCTTTGAGATAACGATGTTTGAGAAGAGAAAGTGAGAAAATACTGGAATAGATAGGAAATAGCCTAAATAAAATGCAGATGTTTTTAATTAATGCACGTCACAAAGAGGTATAAATGCTTGTGTGATTTTGCTTGTACTTTGGAAAAACTGAGGCAGAGATGCTCTCTGTCAGCAGTGTTCTTCCCTTGCAATTGCACGTCCTGAATAAAGCTGTCTCTGATTTTGTTGCTTCCAACCTGAGAGTGAAGTTCGTTTCTTCCACACCGTCCAGTACTGAGTTTCATCACACGTCTTGTGGGAGAGTTAGCTTGGTTCCTCCCACTTTTTACAGAGCAGCTACTGCAGAGTGGTTGTTACAGAAATATTTTGCCTTTTCAACAACATTAGCCTTTATTTCTGGAACACTGAAGACTTTGGCTAGAAGGTGCATCAGATGATCACTGCAACCGTATGTTATTAGTTTGGGACTCTCTTCACTCTCTCTCCTAAATTTCTTCTCATCTTTGATACATTTCCAGCATTGTCTGTGACCAAGTTGCATATTAGACCTTCGAATTTTTTTGCACAGTTTGTTATAGCTTTTACTGCTACTTCTTGTAAGTATTCTGCTGTGTGTGTATTTCCTGATGTATCAATTGTTTCTGTAATGAAGACATTCCCTTCTTCTGTTGTCACACAAGCACATACAACAGGATCATTGTGGACATTGCTCCACCCATCAAGATTCAGGTTAACAATTTCACCCTCTAGACCAGGGATCGGCAACCTTCGGCCCGCGGCCCGCCAGGGGGCTTACCCCAGCGGGCCGGGCCGGTTTGTTTACCTGCCGCGTCCACAGGTTCGGCCGATCATGGCTCCCACTGGCTGTGGTTCACTGCTCCAGGCCAATGGGGGCTGTGAGAAGCCACGGCCAGCACATCCCTTGGCCCGCGCCGCTTCCCGCAGCCCCCATTGGCCTGGGATGGCGAACCGCGGCCAGTGGGAGCCGTGATCGGCCGAACCTGCAGACGCGGCAGGTAAACAAACCGGTCTGGCCCGCCAGGGTGTTTACCCTGGCGAACCACATGCCAAAGGTTGCCAATCCCTGCTCTAGACCTGTTGCACACTGCTCAATTTCTCTTTCATACACGCTATCCAGCAATTTGCCTCCGATATCTGCTCTGTTGGGTGGACTGTATCCTGGTCTCAATGACTGAACCATATAAATAAAGTGTGGGTTTTCAATCATATGGAAAGAAGAGTTTGTTGCATAAACAAACCGGGCAATTTTTTAATCAATTACCTCTTTTTTGCTGGTTCTGATCACAAACTTAACTATGGTTAAAAGAACGAGGAGTACTTGTGGCACCTTAGAGACTAACAAATTTATTTGGGCATAAGCTTCCATGGGCTAAAACCCAATTCATCGGATACATGCAGTGGAAAATACAATAGGAAGATATATTTACAAAGGGAACATGAAAAAATGGGTGTTGCCATACCAACTCTAACAAGACTAATCAATTAAGGTGGGCTATTATCAGCAGGAGAAAAAAAAACATTTGTAGTGATAATCAGGATGGCCCATTTCAAACAGTTGACAAGAAGGTGTGAGTAACAGTAGGGGAAAAATTAGCATGGGGAAATAGTTTTTACTTTGTGTAATGACCCATCCACTCCCAGTCTTTATTCAAGCCTAATTTAATGGTGTTCAGTTTGCAAATTAATTCCAGTTCTGCAGTTTCTTGTTGGAGTCTGTTTTTGAAGTTTTTTTGTTGGAGAATTGCAACTTTTAGGTCTGTAATTGAGTGACGAGGGAGGTTTTAGTGGGTGGGTTTTAGCCCATGAAAGCTTATGCCCAAATACATTTGTTAGTCTCTAAGGGTATGTCTACACTACCGCGGTAGTTCGACGGCTAGCAATCGAACTTCCGGGTTCGATTTATCGCGTCTGGTCTGGACGCGATAATTCGAACCAGGAAGTGTTCGCCGTCGACTGCGGTACTCCACCTCAGCGAGAGGAGTACCGCGGAGTCGACGGGGGAGCCTGCCTGCCGCGTGTGGACCGCGGTAAATTCGAACTAAGGTATGTCGACTTCAGCTACGTTATTCACGTAGCTGAAGTTGCGTACCTTAGATCGAATTGGGGTGTTAGTGTAGACCAGGCCTAAGGTGCCACAAGTACTGCTCATTCTTTTTGCTGATACAGACTAACACGGCTACCACTCTGTTACCTATGGCTGTTTTCTTTTTGCTACAGGTGATATACTGTGGCTATGTGACATACATGATGTAACTCTGAAACTGTAGAAAATGATGGTGATCTTGAAGGTAGATAGTCTTCAGAATCCTGTATGTTGCAGATGGATTCTCCTAAACAAAATAAGTCAATGCAGTTATTTAATTATTATTACCATACTGCTCATTTAGTATTACTCATTGCATTCACTGACACTCAGTACTACTTTACTGAAATTGTAAAAGGAAGATTTGCCTATTTCAGCCTATTTATTTTTTATCACAACTGCATCTAAAATAATAGTACCACAGAGTAACAACTATATTTTTTGCTCAAACATGAGAATTCAAGAATAATCCAGAAGGAAGACAGGCAGTCCTTAAGAAAGAAGTATGAAATAAAAAAAATTACCAACCTGAAGATCCTACATGTTCAGATATGTTCCTTTCATCATCTTCAACGCAGCTTCCTCCTGAGAAGGAACGTTTCTCATGATGTTGTTTCATTCGGGCAACCAGGCCTTGCATTTCTTTTTGCACTGTTTGCATTATGCACACATGCTTGTCTTACCCACAGGTAGAGGAACTTCATTAAAATATTCCCCAACTGGGTCTCTTTTACGGCCTGCTGCCATTATAGGTTTTCCCTTCTAGAGAGAGAATAGGATGGTAGATCTCAAAACAATGAAGGCTACACTCAGAAAGACCTCAAGACTTCTCGAATATGCTGCTCAAGCAGTTTCACTTTTGTTTCTACTGCCTGTCCCTCCCTTCTCACATTTATCTCCAGACTTCTTCTCCTTGTCCAGTTCTATTCCGCCCCCAACAATCTTCTATTCATTGAACTTTTTGAAACTTTTTGCACTTTTGGAGAGAGGTAAGGGATTGACTCTGTGTACACAAATTTGCAGAGGGACAATAGGGTTGAGGTCTCTTATTTCTCACCTCTATATATTATTTATTGATTTATTTAAAAACATTTTTGCTGTTAATAAGCATGTTATCTCTGGAGACACAAATCCACAGTTTGAGAACTGCAAAACTAAGCATCTCTGCTGGTATCTTCTGGACTGAGTACTGAGTCCCATTGGGTAAGATAGAAAGATTAACCTAAATAATCTATACAGAAGCCCCGTGACCCCCATAAGATTGGGTCCCTAATCCATGAACTATTGGAGATATCTTTGAGCTATAATGTATGTTAATTAAAACTATGTTTAGATAGGTTTTTTCTTCAAAAAGGATTTTATCAAAAAAATCCGATTGTTTTGATGTTTTAAAAAAAATTGATTTTTATCCATCCTGGTGGTATCTGAAGGAGGTAGCTAGTTGTTTGTGTATGAATATGGGAGCAGAGAGTTCACCTTTGGATGAATTCTGCACCTTTACTGTGTAAAGCCAGTAGCAAAAGAACGAGGCAGCTATCCCAGGGGGGTGGGATAGCTCAGTGGTTTGAGCATTGGCCTGCTAAACCCAGGGTTGTGTTCAATCCTTGAGGGGGCCACTTAGGGATCTGGGGTAAAATCAGTACTTGGTCCCACTAGTGAAGGCAGGGGGCTGGACTCGATGACCTTTCGGGATCCCTTCCAGTTCTATGAGATAGGTATAGGTATCTCCTTGGATTCCTTAACTCACCAACAGATGGCAGCTCACAGTCACAAAAGAGCATCTCAGCCTGTTTTTTACAGCAATGCGGAGAGCAGAGGTCTTTGAATTTCCCATTGCATATAGAGGATGGGGTTGTAGAATATGCCATTTTACCAGCACAGTAGGTTTATTAATGGAAAAGCTGTGGAAACATGAAGATGTGGTATCTGTGAATTAAAAAGGTAAGGAAAACTACAGGAAAATGTGGTGCTGCCACACAATGCAGAGGTTTCTGTGAAGTGCTGCAGACAACAGTGTATTGTAAAACAGATTACCTCGAGTCCCTTGGGATCTCCCTGAATCTGTTTTATTTTGCAACAATTTCCAGTGTGAAAAGTAAAGGTAATGCAGAGTTGGATATTGGGCAGCATTTGATTAGGGGGCCCACTGGGACAAGGTATAGATAACGGGCATGACAATCCCAGAGTCCTACACCTCAGGGCCAGGGCACCAATCTCTTAGCAGCCCAGCTTGAATAATTAGCACTAAGAAACACTTCCCATATCGTGTATTATTGCCTGACTGCAAATATATTTGCCCATGTTGAAATGTACAGACCGCCAGTCAGGAAAATAACCCACTTCCTTCCTTTCCTGACCAAGCAAGGGACGCACCCCACCCATGTACTTATTCACTATACCAATACTGACTTGGACTCTAAATAAATTCTATGGGTGGCGTACCCGAGATCATTTATCCACTGACATCTTAAAAACTCCCGCACCCCAATCTGAGTCTGTCCTGGTCATATACTATGTATATATCTTATGAATCTTGTAACCGACACTTGTAATCCCTCATAACCCAAGCCTGACCCCATATGTACTATACCTTCCCTCTTAACTTGTGTAAATTTGATTTTAAACATTAACTTTAATAAAATTTTTAAATCTGTTCTGTGATGAACAATTTATATAATTTAAGGCCTTGTTGTTTTATTTCTCTTCTAGCCTGCTCTAGTAACACCATTGTTCTTTGATTTTCCATAGAACAAAGAGGACTGCTTTGTCTCTTCCCAATGGTGTGGTGAGGGTTTTTTGGTGGGGAAGGTTTCAGAGTAGCAGCCGTGTTAGTCTGTATCCGCAAAAAGAACAGGAGTACTTGTGGCACCTTAGAGACTAACAAATTTAT